>NC_141852.1:25293119-25595619 GCF_024713525.1 Acromyrmex echinatior
TATAAAGTGGAGTAAGAATAGCATAGGAACAAAATTAATCGCAATAACAGGATTATCGAATCAAAATAGCTAAAGTTCGATCACAGCGATGAACTTTAGAAATGTGTTTCCGTGACTGTGCAATCGCGGTATGATTTCGCTCCGAACTTTCGTAGCTTCTTCAATAAGCTTGAGCATTTGTAACATACGCCCGACTTTCTCGAAGACTGTAAATCTAGCAGTTGATCTAAATGCTTATGCAACTTTCAGCAAATCGACTGGTCGACAATCGATCGCTGAATGATTGTCAAGTACAGCACGTGCAATGGAAACGCATCGACCGCGAATCTTTGCCTTTATTTTGCTACCGGCAATGTAACTCGCTGCTCAACTTAATTATTATGTAACGGAATGTATTAGGTGTTGGAATTAATTCGTAGCGTTTTTTAATGAAAGAATGTTATTTATTTCACATGAGCATTAAAAAATACATTAATGAAAGTACTTCCCATCACTTGTAAAACGCTACGAATTAATTCCAACACCTAATAATATAAATTAATCATCTGAATCAAAGAGAAGGGAATTTGCCCTTTAGAACATTTTTCCCTTCAAGCTTTTAATCAGTTTTTTTTTCTCTTTCGTAATTGAGAAATTTCAAAATTTTTGAACATAGAAAATCACAGTTGAGAAATATCGATATTAAATAATAGAATTCGAGTGTCAAATGAAAGCATAATATTTAAGTAAAAGTCGATTTAATACGATAATTAATGTTAGCACTTATTAGGTGATCGTTTGTGTGTGTGAACAGTTAATTGACTTAAGACAAGAGTGCACGATAGACAATATATGATTTCGCGTGCTCCGGACTTTCGTAGCTTCGTCAACAAGCTAGCGCATTTGTAACACACGCCCGACTTTCTCGAAAACTGTAAATCTAGCAGTTGATCTAAACGCTTATGCAACTTTCAGCAAATCGGCTGGTCGACAATCGATCGCTGAATGACTGTCAAATACAACACGTGCAATGGAACAGCCGATTGTTGTGTCGTTCATAGAAAGATCTTGACAATTTATGTAACTACTCACATAAGTACAATTTATTGTTTTTCATAAACGACATAACGGCTGATATTTTGTCTGTCGTGTGCTTTTGCCCTTACATCAACTACTAGATTCAATTTTTCGAAAAATTAATAAAATTTCAAACTAGAGAAAATCCCAATATATTTAAAGAAAAAGACATAAAATAACTCCGGCAAATATATTGTGCTAATCCGGGATTTACGCCGTAGAAGTCAGGAAAAACAGAAAGAGTAAGAATAATTTTCCCGCAACTATTCTGTTACATGTTATTTATGTTATATTAGTATTGTGTTATGATTTCAGTTTCTTACTTGTAAATTTTTCATGAGCTATACATCCCCTTCATCTATGAGCCGTAAATCCATCCCTATGAAATATATGGGAAAAATGCAAGGGTTTCAAAAAATTCTTTTTTTGATACAAAAAATAAGTGCTTCAGATTTTTAATATGTTTTTCATAATAGATAATACAAAGTTTTTACTGATATAATTACCTTAAAAATAGTAAATGATTCTTAATAAATTAAGTTTTTGTTAAATACGGCGTATATATCAGAGTTACCCTAGTAGTAACAATTGTAAAAGTGATAACTATATAGGTAGACGTTATAGAATTAATGTATATAATTAAATAAGCTATTTTTGTAATTATTACAACCATAAATTAGTTTATTTAACTATGTATATTAATTTTACATACGAAACTTACCATATAATTGTCATTTTTATAACTATTGCTACGTTTTTGTATGAATGACATATTTTATTCGCATTTGCTCCATTCACTAAACTTTTCAAGTTTTTTCATTTTCATTTTTATTCCGTATTATATCTCTCAGAAATTTGAAATAAATTTATGTCATTGTACACAAAAGATCTGCTTTCTTTGACTTTCTTCCCATTCCTAATCGAATAAATAAAAATTGAAAAACGAAGAGATGGATTTTTTTCTATTGAGGGGCCGATGGAGGATCAATCCGCAAGTTTCTGACGAATAGCTTAATATGTGTATCGCATGTTTACGGCTCTGTGAATTTTGCGTGGGTGCTGGCGCCGGTCGTTCATTCCGCGTGCATCGCGAACTTTATAGATTCTCGGAGCCGGAGCGATTTCTGTGGCCTCCAAAAAATTGCGGAGTCACATTCAATCCTCCTTCAGCTCCACTAACTACCGAGGGGGACTAAGAAAAGAATGATTACGATCGTGCGGGTGGTAAAGGTCGGTGACTTCGATACTCATAATCGCGGTAACGACGGATTCTCCTCGACCGCGAAATTTACGACCTTATTTCGCATCGCTATCTTTTATTAAGGGACTTTCGAGAAGCAACGAACCATGAGAATTTACGAATTGAAGATGATAATCCAATGTCTTTTAGTTTGGTTCAAAGGAATTTTTGATGTAACTTGCAGCAATTGTTCTCCAAATGAATGTTTTATGCTTCTTTAGCATATCACCTGGAAAATTATTCTATCGAGAGAAATTTTCTTCAATCTGATTATTTCCTTATACACACTTCGCTTTTTAAATCTAGTTTTAATTTTACTTATCTACCTTTCTCTTTTTCTAGCACGTTTTGACTCAACATGTTCCAATCAAGCAAAATAAGATATTCGTATTATATCCTATAATATAAGAGATCATAAGTACATGTATTACTTGATTCTTCTATATGATAAGATCGTCTAATGATGATATTCGTTTTAACAATAAAGTATTATTTACCTTTTCGATTAGATAAATAAATGATCTGATTTGTTTTCGGATCTTTGAACATTACGAGAAACGTGTCGAACGCACTTTTAAGAGTATGTGACTAAAATAGAGCGGCCTATGACGATACTGATCAGGGTGCCTAAAATAAATGATATAATTACAATATATAAATATATAATATATTAATAATTTTATATCTGCTTCTTAATGAAAAAATGTCGTATATGTTCCATCAACTTCGAACAAGAGGACCTAGTAAAGATATCGAAATTGATATGCAGCGAGTAGAGAAGACCGAGGCTAATATACTCATTTTTCAGTTTCAAATTTTTACAGACGAAATTAAGAGACTTATTGAAAATATGAATTCTATACTAATTACTACATACATTTAATTATCTAATAACATTTTAATAATAAGAGGAAACTGATAGCTAATATGAAAAAAATGCATTTTTCTAATGCATTCCATCTGATTTAACTAGCCCCGGGATCAGGATAATTCGACTAAGATTATTAAAATAAAGATTAATGTATTTTAAGCTACATTTTTGGCTACATATTAATAAAACTATTATAAAAATATATTTTAAACACAAACATTCGAACAATGCTTCTTTTTGCAAAATTTGTTCATTTCGTAAAAAAAACACATCGAATGAGCCTAGTTTTCGAGAGATTGGACATAAGAAAACTAAACTTATAACATTTCCCACTGAGGTAAAAGGAATAAAATCTCTTTAAAGGAATAAAATTTTGTGTAAGTACTATAAGAGTCGTCACTAAATGAGTCATACAATCCCAAGCTGTGTTTAGTCTACTATTTCCCCCCCCCCCTCCCCGTTCATTTTATATTTTTGAGAGTTATAGTAGCAGGGATACATCAAACTTAAAATTTGGCTATATAGCGTCTTAAAGTAAAGATTTCAAGCTTTAATTTAAAAAAAAAAAATATTATCCTATGATAATTTTTCGCAAAGTTATCGTTAGTCATCAAAGTTGGCCAATTTTTGCCCATATTTTTCTATGCCATAATTTTTTTGAGCAGTGTATATAATTATATAATTATATACATATTTATATATATTTTTATATAAAAAAATGTTTATCAAGAAGCATGACAATTATTCTTATTATTTTTATTCTCATTACTCTAATTGTTTCTAAGCTAAATCGCATCTTATTTCAATTTTCCTCAAACATTTCTCTCAACATCCATTAAAAATTATTTTTAAAATTCTGTGCGACGATTACATGATTATTAAAATATAAATGAGTATCTGCAAAACTCGGATCCATGAATTCGCTAAACCTAAATGACAATTACCTGGTCACTCCACCGAGTGCTTTGTATGTAATAAAGAGAAAAGTATTTGCTAATGTCATCTATCATAGTGACGACCAACTCGCATATCAATTTTAGTTTTTCCGAATGACTATAAATAGTATAGATGCATCAACTGAAAAACAAAACAACCGTTCTGCAAACCGCGACATCTCGCGGTGTTTATTTTTTTTTGTTTACTTTCGTGATTCGTCTTCGTCTACAATGGTCATCAGATCCTAAGTAAAGTAAAGCTCGAACTTCAACGAGATCGCTGTTTTACCGATAAAATGCGACACATCGACATCTTTATTTTATATACTACAATACTCAATATCAATATCGCACTTACACATACGTAAATTTTTTACTAACTAATCTTTCGTATTAAGTATCTAAACCTAATTCTACCCAGACAGCACAGAATATTTATTAATATTCATTTTTTTGAAATGTTATATAGATATTTCATATATATTTTATATTTTATGTAAAGCTTTATTCGAAATATTATGAAAATTTAGACTAATTCTTTTATGTAATATTTATAATAAATATAAATAAATATTTCTAATAAATATTTTTTACTTGGATTATAATGAGCATTCTGTATTACAACCGCTCATTGAGCGCTCAGTGAGATCTTGCATCTAATTGGCACTTTCCAATAGATCCAAAAATATAAACCAAACAGGTACAAGAGCTCACTAAACTCAGTGAACGATTGTAATACTGAACGCATCAAATATTTTCATAGTATTTACAATAAATATTTCATAATATTTATAATAAATGTTTATGACTGTGTAATCTAAGACCACAAAAATATTTACAAAATATTTAAAATAAATCTTATAAATATTTATAAATATTTTGTAAATATTTTATAAATATCGTGTGCTGTCTAAGTAAGTATTCAACATTAATTGTTCATGTAATCTCTAGTTGGTCCAAACCAAAATTTTATATATATATATATATATATACGAAGTATAAAACTCATATATAAAGCAAACATTATTACAAGTCGACGTTAAAAGTCAGTGACAAAACTGTTATTTACTTTTTTTCGTTTTTGGCATAAAGTCGACCAGTTTGGACTACATTATCGTTTATATTTTAATCATGGAAGATTTTTTAATCTGTAAAGACAGTTAGAAGAATACTTGTTTGGAAAAATTAACACAGATTCACTTTAGAATATCCTAAGCCCGGATCTATAATAGATTTTTAAGCCTTAAGTAATAAAGAATGGACGAATTACAGTCGATTATTCTTTTCATAGTCATAGAAATACAGTCGATTATTCTTCAACTGTAATTGGTCAGTTTCTTATGGCTTAAGATTTAAAACATCTATTGTAGATCCGGATTTAAGGGCTATTCTTTTTGTCTTTAACTTTTAATATCAGTTCATATTTTTTCCTTTTTTCTCCACAAAGAAAAACAAAGAAAAGAGATGTACCGTGTAAGAAGTTCAGCAGAATTCAATTAGAAAAAACAGGCTTTTAAAAAAAGCGGGAATAAGCCGAACAAGTAGCGAGGAACGTACCTGTTATGTTAGTCGAGGATTATCGTGAATGAAAAGATCATGAAAAGATCAGAAAAAAAGAAAATATAGCAAATACGCGATAAAGGGGAAAATGCATTCGTACGAACAGCGACGAACAATGAATTAATAAACGTTTAAGCCTGAATCGACGTTAATTCATTCTCTGCGATCAAAAAGGTATTCAGGGTACTCAGGATACTACTCTCAGTTTATGAAAGAATCTTCAAAACTATTGTAGAAAATCCCCTTATTCGAAGTATTATTTTGTTTAGTCTGTATTGTCTATAACTAAATCTTTTTGTATAGATGTCTTACATAAAGTTACAAAGCTCTGATGGCGAAATATTCGAGGTTGATTTAAAAATAGCAAAGCATTCGAATATGAAGACTATGTTGGAAGATTTCGATTTGAATGAAGTTGAGGAAAAGATTGTACCAAATATAAGACCGTTACCAAATATTAGGTGTTGGAATTAATTCGTAGCGTTTTACAAGTGATGGGAAGTACTTTCATTAATGTATTTTTTAATGCTCATGTGAAATAAATAACATTCTTTCATTAAAAAACGCTACGAATTAATTCCAACACCTAATATAAACTCTGCAACACTAGAGAAGATCATGTGCACTGTTGCTAATATGATCAAAAGCAAAACACCTGAAGAGATTCGCAAAACATTCAATATCGAGAACGACTTTACAGCTTCTGAAGAGGAACAAGTGCGCAAGGAAAATGGATGGTGCGAGAAAAAAATAAATAAAATTTTTTATGATCGCAAAAAATTTTTGAATGTTAAATAATTATTGCGTTACTAGATGTCGAACTTAACTGGAGCTTCATTACTTTAAAAAATTTTTATGTGAAAATTTTTATGAAAATGGACAAAATCCTAATTAACTAAAGTCAAAAATCAAACATTCCTTATGTATAATTATATTATGCATAATTTTGTATGAACACTTTTTTTATATTTTTTCAAATTTGATTTTTTCTAAAATAAATAGTGTGAAAATTAATCTTTTTATTATTTTTGATAATTATTTAAAATAACCCTCTCCCACCTCAAATCATATACATATTTCATATATGATTATGCATGTTTATGAATAAAACTTTATTACTTCAGCTTAAAATTGCCAAGAAGAGATTTGGTTTACAATAAATCTTTTAAATACATTTATCCTTCTACGCCGCAGATAAAAAAAAACCTAAATTATTTGATTCTATCTTTATTTCTTATGCATTACGCCGCAAATATCTTATGCATATTTATGAATATTTATGTATGTTTATACATATTTATATATATTCATGCATGAAAAATTTTTTTGTACTTTATGGGATATACTGTTTATACTTCGTTCTTAAAATTTAATAGAGTCCTTGAATTAACGATATCAGAGGACAACATACTTTGAATCTTATTTACAAGCTTCTAGCATATGACTTTAGACAACGCTAATGATTTTATATAATATAATGTTATAAATTTATATTTAAGAACGTATTATATACAAGTGTGTTTAATAGTATTAAAAATAAACTTAAACGTAGTTATTTATACTTTTAATTATTTACTTTCTGTTACATCTTTCAAATTCTTAGAAAAACAAGATAATTATTAAATATAAATATTTAAATATAAAAACTAAATTTTTAAATATAAAAACTTAGCCAATATTAAATTTTGCTAGTCACGATTCTTTTCTTATAACTTTCGCATTTACATGCAATTTGTAAGATTACAAGTTGAGAACCCATGTCTCCTAACCTCAATGTCAAAACATAACCTATAATGGGCTCAATTTAAATAAATGTTTAATATTTCCTTATTTTAATCGTATTATACGAAAAAAAATTTTTTACTAACATTAATTGTTAGAGGACATACATTTTTTAAATATAATGCTAATGGATATGTAAAATCTGTACTATGAGCCAAACAAGTGAGTATTGATATAAGCAACTATTTGTACGTAATAATTGTATAGATTTTTATTTGTGATATAAATCATTTGTTTCTAAATGAATACAAGTATTGTTTCTAAATGAATACGAGTATTGTATTTAAACGATGTAGTCACCGAGTTTCTCACGTTTTTTTCTTTTTTAGCTAATTGTATTGAAAGATTAAAGACACAAAATGATAGAAGTGGTCCACAAACTTTATACAATGAATGCAATTGGCTTCATCTTGACAAATCAGTTATAGAATATCACGATTTAGAAAACGTTAAGATTATAAGTTACAGAGAACTAAAAGCAGCAAAAGAACTAATTTCTAATCATTTAAAACATATAGTATGTTCCGAATTTATTGGTATCGACTTCGATATTTTGGAGTATTGTGTGCCTTCTTTAATGCTTGGGTAAAATATCATTATTTTTATCTGATATATTTAATTGGATAAGTCATTATTCTGGATATTTATGTTGAATTCATATTTTGACAGAATCCTTAATAGCGGACATGCTTTCTTCAATGTACCTACAGATCCATTGACATATACAGAGATATTTACTTCTTTAAATGTAAAATACATTTTTACAACATCTGTAACATCCAACAGAAACATTATACATCTCTTTAATATTCATGGACAGTCGATATATTTAATAAAATTAATAGATGTCCAAGAAAATTATAATAGAAGATGGTATCATTTTGCATATGCAATTGCCACTTCAGGATCGACTGGAACACCAAAAGTCGTCAAAGTACCCCATTCATGTATATTGCCTAATATTATGGATTTGAAGAAAATTCTGGATATAACAAGCTCCGATAAAATAGCACAACTAACAAATTTTACTTTTGATCCTAGTATCATTGAAATTTTCTTAAACCTTTGTTATGCTGCAACTCTATTTATGGTTTCGAAAACATTAAAGAATGAAACTGTCAGGTGAATATTTTTAAATATTAATAAATCCATGTTAATAAATAAATGCCAAAAAATAATAGAATTAACAATAAAAAATATAAATATGTTTTAGGCTCTTAGAAAAAATATTCCATGCTCGTGTAACAGTTCTTCAAATTACTCCATCACTTCTCTTCCATCAATGGTCTACTGAACGCTTGAAAACAACAATTTTGGACAAAGATTCTAAGCTAAGAATTCTTCTTTTGGGTGGAGAATCGTTCCCTAGCATGAAATTGCTTTCGGAAGCTAGTCATCCACAAAATACAACACGATTGTTTAATATTTATGGAATAACCGAAGTATCGTGTTGGTCTAGTATTAATGAAATTGTCAAAGACAATGTAGATGAGCCTTGCTTAGGTGAACCTTTATCAGAAACTATATTTCAAATCAGAAATGAAAATAATGAAATAGCAATTAGCGGCGATGGCACTCTTTATATTGGTTAGTTTTGAATATGTTTATAAATATGTGAAATATTTTTGTAAAACTTATTTTTATATAAACTATTATTTCACACGTTTTTCAATATAGGAAGTACCACTAGGATTTGTATTGTTGGAAATGAATCTGAAGATCTGAATAAACCAGTTTTTCGCAATACTGGTGACGTTGTTTCCGTAAGTTCTGTTTGTAAATTAATTATTTAGAGATTAATGGATCAATTCTAAGCAGAATCATAACATGAATAACGAAAATATGTTATGGTTTTGCTTAGAATTTAGGTATTAGTTTCATAATTTAATTTGTCCAAGACTGTTTTCAATAATAAAGATGAATCTATTCATATTTGTTATTTCTGGTTTTGTAGGTAGATGATCAACGTAGAATATTTTATAGAGGAAGACGAAATAATATTGTAAAAAGATTTGGAAACAAGGTGAACTTACGAGAGCTTGAGAGAGTTACGACGGAATTAAGTTTTGTACGAAATTGTGTTGCATTTTGGGACGCAGAGTGCCACAAATTATATCTATGTTTATCTATTACAGACACGAAAAAAGAATTTTCTGAATTGAGAGATGATATAATGTCGCATTTAAAGTTATTACCTGCGATCTATAAGCCTGATAAGATAATCATAGTAGAACGCTTTAACTTTACTACCAGTGGAAAGATTTGCCAGATATCATTGAGAGAAATATGTAGGAATTCCGAAATAGAAATTGATAGTGTAAATAACTTACACATTAATGAAATATTTGAAAACTTGTGGAATAATCACATAAAATTTAGAAACGCTGGTTTTTTAATGTCAGGAGGTACATCAATAGTAGCGCTTCAGATCTCAAGCGCTGTTACTCAAGCCTTTAATACAGAATTTCCTGAATTAATTGGAATGTTGTTGAAAGATTTTACATTCGACCAGTGCATCAGTTATATCAGGAGTATTTTAATTAGCCGAGATTGCGACAAAGCTATTACTGATCCCATCGATATATCTGTTAATGATAAGACATTTAATAAAGATATTAAGAAGATACTTAATACAGAAGAGTATGTAATAAAACAATCGCAAAAGAATTTTCCACTAGTATCAAATGAGAAGCATTCTTATCATTGGTACAAATGCAGGGGAAAAACTTATAACGATACATTAAAAAAAGAAGAAAATATCAAATCCTTTTTAGAAAATATATCAAACATTGAGATATTAAAAACTTACAATTTGCAGAAATGCGTCGATGCCTCACCAACTATATATCGTTATTCCGTGTAAGAATGATTTTAAAGAAAATTATTTTTTAATAAAATATATACAAAGATAATTCTTTATCAATACTTCAGGAAGTAAAATCCAAAATAATACTAATATAAAACTATCGTTAATTTTTAGAACAGAACTGTACGCAACAGTCGCTTCACATTCCGGCATTATATGTACTATTAATTTGCTAAAAACCGATGTGTCATATGAAATAAAACTACCAAACAGAATAGAAGCCTCTGTTTTAATTCTAGCTGATTTTCATGGAATTGTAGGTAAGCCCCGTATTGATATTACAATTTTTAACAATTAATATTTAACAAATTATATGTTTTTAATTGCAGGCTGTTACGATGGATACATTTATTGTATCCATTTAAAAACTGGTGATATAATATGGAAATTCCAAACACAGGACATGGTTAAATGCACGGCGATAATGTGTACGCAAGGGAGCAAGATATTTGTAGGGTCTTATGACTTTAATGTATATTGCCTCTCGACGGAGGTAGGCGACATTTTTAAATCAAGTATTATTATTACTACACCTCGATATCATTAATAATAAATTAATTAAAATTATACGATAAATAATGTGTGCTTTACTAAGTAAAATATAAAGTATCAAGAGACAAATCATTCACAGAATGGTATTCAAATTTGGAAAACTAAAGCGAGTCAAGGTGGAATTTGTGCTACCGGTTGTTTGCATCAACAATCGACTTCGGTTCTATTCGGATCATTAGATGGCTCATGCCTGGCTTTACATCAATCTTCAGGACGGATTATATGGAAACGTAAATTGCAGAATCCGATATTTGTTGCGCCTGTTGTGCTTCGAACTGGATACGCTTTATTTTGTTCTGTAGATGGAACCCTGTGTTGTTTCGACATCGAAACCAATTGCCAGGTAAATACATCTTCCTTTTGTTGCTCGACGTGTTCAATCGACTTTTATTGTTGTAGATGTGGCGATATGTGATATACGGTAATGTATTTTCGTACCCTGTGATATGGACTGCCGACTCTACGAGTGATGAGTACATCATATTAGCTAGTCATAATAAAAATCTATATTGTCTAGAAATGCCACAAAGAACAATTGAAGAAAATGAGCCAAAATTGAAATATACATTACAATTGCAATCACCGATTTTCGCGACTTCTTGGTGCGAAGATGGATATATGTTTGTAGCATGTACAGACGGCATCTTTAAAGTATTTGATCTTCTAGAAGGCAAATTGTTAGCGACCAAGCAACTTCCCGGCGAAACATTTTCTTCGCCAATTATTCATAACGATCTTGCAATCTTGGGATGTAGAGACAATCATTTATATGTTTTGAAACTTAGTTAAATATAATATATGGAAATATGCATTGAATGTGACTATTCATATTAGATTCCTCGTATCCTTCGATGTTTAAAAAGAGATTAGTCGGAATTGCAAAGGTACACGGTTAATACAATATTGTTTATTCCATTCAGCTCTCGTGTTACAAATTGATGGATAATGACGTATCTGTTGCAGTTGAGACAAGTGTCCACATTATTTGAGTATACCAGTTTCCCACCAGATTTTCTTATGTAATGTGAAATTGCGTGTGCCCGTCGTAACCCATGCGAGAGTGCAAACAAAATGTGAATCTAGAAAAACGGTCGATTCATTTCTTCTCTGACGCACATATATCGTTAATGAATTGATCGATGTACATGTTCGCGATCACTTGTCCTTTCCTTGTCAGGTAACGATACAATGATTTATAATGCAAATGAAATAATCCGGATCTCAAGCTCACACGAAACAACAATATTTCAACGACTCCATTTTCTCATATTTATATATATATATGTATACATATACTTTTTTGTAATATATAATATATATACTATATAGATCTATAATATATCTATAATGAAATGCTTGGCCGCTCCGGATATTTTTTGTTTCAACATTTCGGTATCGACCTTCGTTCTTTTTTCATTTTTTTTCTCCCCATTTACCATCAATTTTGTCTCAAGCGTACATGAGCATGCGACTTCCCTATTCCTAATTTTGTTTCTGTACGTACGTTGAAGTTGAAGACGTCTAATCGTGCTATCGATAGTTATGATTTATTTCCTAAACGAGCGTTTCTTTAATGAGAAAAACGGATATGGAAGATGAAACATAGTTACAATCATATACGCGAATATACATCGAATAACGCATTATATATTGTTACTTCTATAATTTTGCTACACGGTTAATAAGCAAGGGAAAGTCAACGAATATCTATATGCTTGTCATTTAGCAATTCGTATAAAACTATATTATTGTTCGATTATTTTGTTCGAAACGATAAATGCAACTTAGACAACCTAAAATTAACATCCAAATATAGGTAAATTTTTCCACAACAACCGAGTCTTGTCAGAAATATTTCTACATCTAGAAATTATCGGAGCTAATCTAAACAGAGATATGAGATTTACATTGTAAAGTTCAATTATCAGTTAACAATGTATTGTAGCCTTTGTAGCAACATTATCATGTTGTTACAATACCTGTAGACATTTTCTGTACAATTTAATCTGCCGATAAACGTTTCAGTTATTTCGATATATTAAAATATGGTACATAGGTATTGTATACACGTTATGACGGACGTTTCAATATCTTTATTTGCTTTTTTATTATTATTCTCCTTTCGAATGTATATTGGCAGATTGGATTTATGTTTCGTGTAAAATATAAATTTATAATTGAATCTAACCTTATATAATTCGGTGTTCGAAATCGTAGAAATAGAGTCCGAGAATTCTTTTCCGTGTGAGTGTGGAAAATTTATGCGCTTCGGATAGGACTGTGTCGCAGGAACAGCAGAACGAGATTAGGAAGGTAGTGAAACGGAGAGAGAAATTTGATAGAGAGAATTTAGTCAACTTTTTTTGTTTCCGTTTTTCATCCTCTATCAAAAAGAATCTACATAATTAGGCACAGGTCTGCTCGCAGCGTGACTTGTTCCATGGTATCTGCCTTGAGACACTGTCGCATGCCGACGCAGTCGGCAATCGAGCGATGTTTCCCTTTTACTCGAATACGCAAATACACTGGGCGCTTTGATTTTCCCATAATGTCGAGTGTATATGCTCGCGCGCATTCCATGATTACGGTTACTGATCCTCGTCGCCGAGTTCGTGCTTGACCTTGTTAAAGTCAAACTCCTCACCGGTGGCGCGCTTGAATATGTCGAGCACGTCTAAGCAAGTAGTCTCAAAGTGCGTGGTAGCATCATAGCTGGTGGATATAAATATTTGGCTGTTGAGACCATCGTCCACCGGCACCATGTAATCGGAAATGCTAATAAATTTCTGCTTAACCGGACCGAGCAAGTCCAAACCAGGCTTAATCTCAGTTTCAGGATTTTTCGTCTCCACCGTGGTCGAAACCATGGCAATAAACCAGCCTTTTGCTGCAACTTGATGAGTATGCGATACGAGAGACACATATATGTCGGAATTACGACCGACCTAAAGAAAAAAGTATTTGATTAAAAATATATGCAGAACAAAGCTTTCAAATATTATATTAACAAATTTATATCTACATACGCGAATAAATGACTTAAAGATTTTGTTAGATCTTAATTGAGAAAGATTTTTAGAATATTATAAAGTTAAAAACGAAATTGCAAGAGTTCAAATGATATAATTTCATTTATACGCGAAATAAAATTTATCGTCAATTACCTGCTTCTGAGGAATGATAATTTGTGTGGATAATGCGTCAGCTGTGCTAGGTATAGGATGATCCATTAAGCATATGCATCTTATCACTTGACCGACCTTCTTCACGCGATCAGATACGTATGTAGGATCACAAAAAACTTGTTTGCATTGAGCTACCTCATCGCCGGAACGGACGCCGACCACCTGCGTGAAACAACAATTAATTTCAATGATTGAGTGCAAGTTTGCAAAGATATGGTAAACGCAAAAGTTACCTTGCCATCCTTGATGACGATTTCGTCAATCGGCTTGTCCAGCATGTATGTGCCACCATAAATAGCGCTAAGACGAGCGAATCCCTGAGGAAGTTCACCCAGACCATACATCGGATAGAGATATGGTGATTTTCCATACCGCGCTAAACTGTCACTGTATAGTTTAATCCTTCTGATAGTGGTTATCGCAGTTTGGCCTATATAGTCGTCATCCCTAATTAAAATATAGATATTATTACTCTTTAAAAATAGATGTATAAATATTTGGCAAATGTATATTTCTATAAAACACACTTTAAGATAATGAAAAAAAAGATGTTATTTGTTACACAAATTCTTTTAATTTTCACAAATCATTCATGTTAATTATTACCTGTATAATGCTAACGCATGTCCAGTAAAGTCCTGCGTATTCTTATCAAGACTAAACTTGCTATACAATGCGCTCATACTGTTGTTGAAGGGGTCAAAATTATCCCACGTCTTAGGATCGTCCTCCTGCATGCTCTGCACCCACATGAGGAAGCTGCGGAAACGCCGTTTCTCGAACAGACCCATCAGGTCGCTGGACAGGGCCTCTTGCTGGTCGATTGGTACCTTTGAGATCTTGCCCGACTTGTATACATACGAGCCCTCCACTGACTTGAACTCCAAGTAACGCGTCACTCCCGTGTGAATGAGTAGCTTGACGAGAAGACCATTTGCCATCAAGAATTTGGGTATCAAGTCAACATTCCAATCCCGACCGCGGCCATAGCTCTCGTCCGGCGATGGAGCCTTGAATTTACTAAACAACGTAATGCAAGATAATTAAAAACGAATATCTACAATAATTAATCTATCCAATCGTATGTACTACATTTTTTTAAAAGTATTGGCAACAAAGATAACGTGAAATTAAGTACAATTATATTTAATTAAAGTAATTGCTTTTTAAAATAATTAGGGATGTTAAATGTCTCTCCCTGTTTTTTAATTTTCTTATGGAATATGTCACGAAGAAATTTTGAATGATATATAGAATCACATATAAATATATATGTAGAAAAATAAAACTACGAAGACCAGTCGATGATTTCCATCATTCGTAATTAAAAGATTTGAGTCGGACTTCCGCTTCCGTAGTCTTTATCTGCGATCAGAAACCGCGACTGAGGATTATCAGAGAAAATTATTTTTGTACGAGGTTGCTGCGTCGACACGAGGTGTTATATTGTTTATGAACCTGCAATCGTCGTATACGTTGACAATTTGTTCGTAAATAATAATTGAACGATACGCGAACGCGATGTGACTCCAAGGACAATAATTTATTGACAGTGATAGACAAATTACCATGTGCGACATATAATTTAGAGTTCGTGTTAGTCGCTTTTCGTTATTGACTTCTTTGTCGCAATGACGTAAGGTGCGACACCGTAGAAGCGTTTCTACGTAAATATCCGTTCTATCCGTAATTTATCCGACTATTCTTTACGATCATCCATATCGATTAATTTTATTTTCGTCCAGATTCATCTTGAATCTCATTTAAATTTCGTTGTTCTTAACAAGAACGACCATTGCGCAGCAACAGCGATTTATTCGCATCTTAATTACTTCTTTTACTTATACGTATTCATTCTTTTACTTATACGGATTCATATTCGCAGTTGTGAGACGAATAATAGATAGATGAAAGGTCCATCAAAATCAGCGGCATTCAACGTACATTTCTCGCGTTTTTTTACACGAAACACGTAATTACGTGCAATCTTCGGAACGGCCGTCGTTCCGCTTTCCATCTACATTCGGATGAGTAGTAAAGTCCTTTTCCTCGACAGACTTTCATGTTTGCGCGATGCTGTACGAGGGAACATAACGGGTATCAAGTGTCGGCAACAGGATATCCGTGCTTTTCAGGTGACACCGTACTTCTCAACAGAATACAAACCCTAGGCGAAAGGACGGAAAGTAGAGGAAAGTCGAGAAGTACAAGACCTTAATCGCGAACTTTTGACATTTCATCGCGCTTTTTTTTTTATGCGATTATCATGCGGTCAAGAGAGTGCCGCGGTGAAATCACAGTAAGAGGAATGTGAAAAACAACGTAAAACAATGTTATCTCAAGCATTATCTCTTTCCTCTCTTATCCATTGCGTACAGTCGCGTTTTCGTTTAGCTCAGATTGTTCAGCTACCACTGTAACGTCAGGAAAATTCCATAAATAAATAAATAAAAATTAGAATTAGCGAATATTCAATAAAATTGCTAATTATCCAAATGTAATATTTAACATGAAAATATTTTTTCTCTATGTAGAAATATAACTTAAAGTATATTTAAGCCTCCTGAGCAGTCATCACAGCCATATTGAATCATGACATCAGAAGCGAGAAATGACACATTAATTTTTATTACGTGCCATTTATAAATGAAGACAATTTGGATAAAACAAAATAATGAGATTGCTATAAAATATTTATATTATTAGGTGTTGGAATTAATTCGTAGCGTTTTACAAGTGATGGGAAGTACTTTCATTAATGTATTTTTTAATGCTCATGTGAAATAAATAACATTCTTTCATTAAAAAACGCTACGAATTAATTCCAACACCTAATATTATAATAATAATATTTTTATTTAATGCGTATGCATAACTTATTTACACGTGGCACTTATACGTGACTTTTATCACTTTTTACGATTATTTACTGTCAGGGAGGATAAGCATAGTTTTTGTCCATTTTTACAAATATTTTAAAGCAATCTCATCATTTTGTTTTTTATCCAAATTATCTTTATTTATAAATACATAATAAAAATTTACGCGTCATTTCTTGTTTCTGACATCATGATTCAATATGACTGTGTTGACTACTCAGGAGGCTTAAAAAACAATGATAAATGGTTTTTACTATGAAATTCAGGCTTAAAAGATCAATGCGATGGAAGCTAGATATTCAGCGTAATACGGAAATCTTGCGAAAGAAATTGTACGTATAATCGGAGGAGAAAAGAGAAGGTAATTGCGGTGGTGATTTGAAGTTCGATCGTATTTCCTGCGTAATCGTAATTATTGCCGTAACGCAATAAATGCGAGAACAGTATTTCGCATAAAGTCGTTGAGAATTATGGAAAAATCGCCTCTCGTATGATAAGCAGTAAATTGATACGCGCGTAAATTGACTCGCACACGTGACACGTGTGGATATCTTATATCTTTGTATATATGTATATGTGTATTGAAATGTACCGAATATCATATCGGTTTTTGTACACTCTCGCCTATCTCGAGTATTTTCAATAAATGGATATTGACAAGTGCATTCGCGTTATATGTATCGTTGAAAAATAATTTGCAAAACTGTAAAATAATCACAGAAACAAACAAAAATTGCGAAAGAAGGCAAACAAGGATAAAAAATTTGAAGGAAAGGTGAAAAAAGTAAGAGCAAAACTAAAGAAATTTTGAAAAAAAAAACGAAGATAAAAATAAATGTAATTACAAAGAAGTATATTAAATAAAAAATTAATTGTTCGAAAATAGAGATATAAAATCAATTTAATTAATAAAATTTTCTTCTTTTGCTATAATAATTTTAATTCACACTTTGATCAAATATTCTTTACAATATCAATATAAGTTTTTATTACAAAGAAGTAATAAAAAATATTCTCCTTTTTATATTTACAAAATCAAAATGTATGTTGGTCGAAGAAGAGAGAAAGATTAAAAGGATACAGAGAATATAGTTAAGAAACGCCAGTGTGGAATATCGCAGTGAATCGAATTATCGGAATAGAGAATGATGTCTCAGAACCGTAAGCGAAATTGCGACAAAGAAAGTCGCTGAGAAGAATTTAGAATTTAATGCGGAGTCAAATTATTAAACGGCAGCTCCGCTAACGATTTCGCAACGTTCGATCGAGCGGTTCTTTCGGAGGGGAGGGCGGTACTCTTTTTTTTCTCCCCTCCTGTCTACTCGAGTATAATCATTGCGAAGGCCGATAGTACCGAACTTTCCGTTCTTTATTCGAGTGATCAGTAGTGACTGGAATTCATAATTAGCGTTGAACGTCTTCGGAGTTAACTAAACGTTAGTTTCGTTTCCGCTCCAAAATTTCAATATAAATAAATAAATCCATTTAGTTTTTACTCCAGATCTCCAATACAGAATAAATCTCCAAGGTATTCTAAGAATGTGCAGAGAATTTTCCTGGAAACGTTTTAAAAACGCCCATTTAGCCCATTTTGTATTTTTGTACATTTTGTTTTATTCCAAATACAGAAAACAAAAATAAAGTCCACCTTAATCTTGTCCTTCACAGCTGAAGTTTTTGTTCTTTCCATCTCTTCTCTTCCAAAGAATTCCAATTAAGATTATGGCACACAAAAGACATAAGACGTTAAGGCGTAGGCAATAAGTAAATTGGTCAACATAGTAAAAAGTATTAATAATAACGTAAGCAACAGCAAATATTGATATATGCTTATGTTATTTAACACAATTATAAGCAAAGAAAAAAATTTCAAATTTGAGTCTGTATAATTGTTACATTTCAATTTTAAGTTGCTTACGTTCTTTCTATGTATCATAGCTTTAATCTGTTTCGAGAAAGTTTGCAGAAAGTGTAATGCAATGCAATACGCAGAGAACAGAGAGATCGACTAATCTCGCCGACGTCAGAATGAGAATTTATTTCGTGGATAATCTTTGCGCAGAATGCGAGATTCGTAAACAATTGCGTCGTAAATAATCTTTCTTATTGTATAGACTTTCGTGCAGAAATAAAACCGTAGAGATTAAGCGAGAGGGCTGGCGTCCCGATGCCGAAAATGGTTAATCGTGGAGAGAAGGACGAGAATCCAAAAGCGCGACCGCGTTCGGACGATTCGCGCGCGCGGCGAGAATGCGGGCTCGAGAATCGATACGCTTTGCCCCTCACCCGTATGCGGCGCAGTTCCGACGATACGGTACGTTCCCACTTCCCCAGCGGGAACGTATCTCTTCCTTCGCCCGCTCCTTTCTTCTCTCCTCGTTCATTCACCGTTTTTCGTTTCCTGCATATCTATTAGCAAGGTTTCGATCGTGAAAGGAAAGGGGATCGATATCCGCGATCGCATCGTGTCACGTCACTCCAGCTGTCGACGACGACAGTTCTCTCTGGGTGGGGGGAGGGGGAGGGGAGAGGAGGAAGAAGGGAGAGGGAACGAGGGGCGGGTTCATGTAACGTAAACGTCCGGAGACACGGTCAGATATTGTCGAATGGCTCAAAGAATCTTGTATGATTCGACGCTTAAGGAATTTCCCTCAAAATGGGCGTTCTATGGACTTTCGTTCTTCCGAAAGCACAAAAGAGAAAAAAAAAGAATCGAACCGTAGTACGAAGTCGAGGAAGATGACTGACGAGTACCCACCTGAACAGATCCTCGAGGGGCGTGATGGAGGCCGACTCGCCGCCGTAGTACTTGTTGCGGTCGATGTGCAGCACCCGTTTGCCGCTGACGGAGAGCATGCCCGAGAGGATGCATTCCTTCAGGCCGGTGCCGAGGACAATCGCGTCGTATTCCTCATTCATGTTCGCGCCGGGCGAAATGTGGACCGAGGGAAGCCGAAGAGAAAAGCGGTGGTCCGAGACTTGCGAATTATCGCGGTGCTTGAACGCCGAATGTACTGCTCGCGAGCTCTCTCGCGTTTCTCTTCCTCACAGCAGTCACGGAACGAAGACTCTCTCTCTCTCTCTCTCTCTCTCTCGCTCTCTCGTTCTCTCTCGCCTGCCGCGTGTCCTACGACGTCGTGCGATTAAAAAAACGCTGCCTATCGCGATTACTACGTGACACGATACTGCACGGCACAGCACGACACGGCACGACACGACACGGCGTGGCGCGGAACGGAAGGAAGACCAGCTCTTTCGTTCGCTTTGCTCTGTCGACGATGACGGCAGCGACGACGGCGACGGCAGCGGCGGCGGCGGCAGCGGCGACGACGACGGCAGTAGCCGAATAGCGGCCAGTAGCGACTAGCGGTGGCGATGGGTGATATCTAACTTTCCCCTAGATCCGCGTGTCACGCCGACACGTTGCGAAGCGGCTTTAAAGTAAGGTGACCAATCGTCCAAAATTAAGGACAGTCTAATCTTTTATCTTAAATTAATGACATAATTATTATGAATTTTCCCTTTAAATTTGTACACAATAAGTGTGGAATAATAAGTGAAAATAATAAATGTAAAATTTATAACGTACATTTATAAATGTAATAATTTTTAACGTTTAAAAAATATGATTTTTTTTACTCAAAACTTAGATATTTGTATTCATAAAAAAACATTTAGTAGAAAAACACAATTTAAAAAAATAAAATGTGATGTCGTAATTTGATGTAATATTTGTTCTGATTTCACATGATGTTATTGTATATTAAGTTATGTTAGTATATTATTATATATTGTATATTATATATTGTATATTATGTTACTATTGTATGTTACTATAGTCATTTACAAATATAATATAAACAATAAATGTCAAATATAATACAATATTGTTCGTGTATTTTGTTAAAAATTATAAAAAATATCGATTAAAATTTCACTACGACAATTAACATTAATTTTTTTTTAATGGCCTGCTTTTTTTTTAAAGATTGGTTATCTTACTTTAAAGAGAAGCGAGTTCTTACTTTATGCGCATATGAATTCATTATTTAATCACATGTGAGATAAGGGATTAATTACAATGACTTTCTTGTCTTGAAACAGATGAAAATTATAAATGTAACAAATTAATTGTTCATCAATAAAATGATAAATATGTTGATCAATAAAATGATAAATATTTCAGTAAATTCGCTCACTTTTGTAATTTTTATCTCAAGACACACAATAAATTTCGATTCGTATTATAAGTTGAAAAATAGAATCACATAAGAACATAGAACCGAACATTTCTGAGCATCAGTTGTGAACTCCGCAATCAACTGTCAAGATAACGAAATATATTTCTCGGTTTATGATGCGAAAAAGTGGGACAGAAAAAGAAGGTTTATGAGCTTATCATGTGAAGATTTACAATGCTTATCTCTTAGATTGGTATTATATGTATATAGCGGATTGTTAATTTATTTAATCATACAATAATTATTTTTTTCAAAGCAAACATGTATTGTATGCTAATTGTATTATAATTATATTTTTTATTTACCAATATTTATTCATCAGTGACAAAAATACATCCAGAAATCTTATATATTGATAAAACCAAATACGATTTAAAACAATTATTTACGAAAAGAGACGTTTGTAGAATTTTCTAATCCAATGATAAATATAAATTAATTAGTATTATTATGTGTAGAATTATAATTTTTAATTATAGAAACAAGCGATTGATGTTTCTCGAGAATAAAAGGCAGATCACTCATCGATTTCAACCAATTACGGTTTCGAACTGATTGTCGCTTTTGTAGAACGCGGCTTACGTCTTATAGTAACATTTCATGTTTATATCAGTCCTAGGAACTTGTCGTCTGTCATATTTCTTATTACGCGATCTCGCGTCACCAGATGTCGTCGATTTCGCAGCAGCCGAGCAGCCAGCATGTTGATCAGTGTAAAACGTCAGTACGTTCACGACGACAGAGTGGAGTGGATGTTTCGTCGGTCATCGGAGCCGTCGAGCGTATCGGAGCAACGTCTGGCAACGCGATTGCACTTATCAGTCGCGGTGAATCGGCCGCGATAACGCGTTCGCGAAACATCGAGGTGAGTTCGTTGATGCGCGAATTTTGAAAGCGATCGAAAAAAAAAAAAAAAAATCCACACTGCTCTCGCGCGTATACGCGTACCTGACCTGATGCGCTCGCAGATCTTAGCTCCGCGGAGAGGAGATCACGGATACGCCAGATCGATTTTTGCACCAGGTGTTTATCATACGTGATTCATCCTCCTCGACGCGGACTTTCTTTCACGACGCGCGCACGGGAAAATGTGAGCTTCGAGACGTGCCCTCCCTCCGACGAATTCGGGACGAGCCGCCATCCGCTTTCAACGGGGCCACGTGGACCACGTCGGGAGGCAGGAAAAAATGTGAGCTCTCTCTCTTTCTCTCCCTCTCTCCCTTCCTCTTTGTCTCTTTCTTTCCTTTCGACCCTTCCGAGCGTTACGCGCCCAATCGCAAACGCAAACGCGAGTAAAACCTTTTTCCTCGTTCCCTCCGTGAAAATTCTTCAGAGAAAGTCTGCCACGTTATAGAACCATCGGTTTTCAACTATTTTTCCTAGGATTTGTCGCGCGATTTTGTCACCAAAGTGAGAATTCGAACAGGTAGATTTACTCCGGTTTTGAAAAAATTAAAGATGCGAGCATGCGGTTTTTATGCAAGTATATATACGAAAAAAGGACGGTTTTTTACTCGTGTATTTATAAAAACTTAGATCTGAGAGTAATTTTGTTGGATCATTAAAATAATTATGTAGGACATTTAGGCCCAGTTTCACAACTCATGGTTAACTCTTAACCGAGATTCAACTTATTCATTGTCTCCTTTCAATTCTAGAATTGAAAAAAAATGAGAAACATGTTGAACCTTGGTTAAGAGTTAACCGTGAGTTGTGGAACTAGGCCTTAAACTAATTACTAGAATAATATTATAATTATAATAACAATGATACAATAATTTAATTGTTCATTTAGATCCTTACATAATTATTTCGATTAATTCAACAAAATAATTTTCAGATCTAGCAAAATATCTAGCTAAATTTTTATAATATTTCAACCAAAATTTTTCCGTGCATAAAAAGCACAAGTTGTAAAATTTTTAGTGAGAATAATATGATTAATTAGAGTATAATATGCCAAATAATTAGATTTTGTAATGAAAAAACAAAAATATGTTAAGGAAGACTGTCGAAGCGATTTTGAGCCTCATTTCGTTCCCTTTAAATTTTGTTGCATTTATTACACTTGGGATGAATCAGTTACGATGGAACTGAAAAGGCATAAATGCAGTAGGGAAAAGCTTACAGTTTGCAACGTCGTAAAGTAACGGTTAATTCGCCTGAATGCAATCGCGTAAAATTGCCTCTCAGCAAGAAGACATTCTTTCGCATAAATTGTTTTTCGACCGACGATTAGGATGATTCTACATATTACGTATAATTAACCCCCAAAAATATTTTTCGACAATTTTGTAACTTGCTATTAAACGCAATTTAAACGCGCACATAATATGACGTAATATTATTCACAGTATGGAACACGGAAGACTATCGTATAATAAGAAACTATCATGTAATAATCGCATATTAAGAAAAATGCAATAAAACAATATATGATGTAATAAAAAAACGTCACGCACACAATATAAAGATGATACAGATTATTTTCCTTATTGTCATTGGAGGATATTCGTTTAGTTTTTTCACCTTTTATTTCGATTTGCTTTTCGCTTCATGATATAAAATTGTCAGTTTTATTATTTCTCAAAATACGTTGAGCTGTCGATTTATTTCGCTGACGGAATTCGATTCCGCGCGATAATATTACACGACTTCGGTCGAAAAAAAATCGAGTCTGTAGTGGAATTCTAGCGAATGTTGAAAACGTCACTTCATTATTTATTCACGTTGTACAGGTAGATACGTATATATTATATATGCGTTTCGATGGTTCGGCTAATGATCGAGCGCTTATCACGCGCTCGCTATCAGTCACCTGATTGAAATGAGTGTCAAAAATTGCGATATTATCTGAACCATATTGAACATTTATGCTTATCTCTAGCTATAAACTCATTCGAAATTAATCCAGAGATTAAAAACAGGAACACATATTTTTTGTGACGCTAAGAAACATATGCACAGAAAGGAAAATTTTGCTAAAGTATCTAAAAATTCAGCTAGACACAAATTTAAAAATAAATTTGTTGAACTATCAAAGTAATGGCGATAATTATGTACAACGGTTTAAATTGATTACTAGAACGTTAAAACTTTTGGCAGCATTGCTCATCATGCTTGACATTTCTAGATTTTTGATGATAAAAAACAAAATTGTATTTAGATCTATATCTATATGCTCATCATGCTTGACATTTCTAGATTTTTGATGATAAAAAATAAAATTATATTAGGTGTTGGAATTAATTCGTAGCGTTTTACAAGTGATGGGAAGTACTTTCATTAATGTATTTTTTAATGCTCATGTGAAATAAATAACATTCTTTCATTAAAAACGCTACGAATTAATTCCAACACCTAATATTTAAATCTGTATCTAGCTAAATTTTTAGATACATCAACAAAATCGTTTTAGGATCTCTTCAAGTTTTTGTTATTAGAAGTTTCAAAATTTTCAATTAATTATATATATTAATTATATATATTAATTAATTATATTTTCAATTAATATATGAAAAAATTATAACTTGAATTATAACTTATATACTTGAATTTAGCATAAATATAATACAATAATTAGTCTGTATGAATAGAATAATGTGAAAAATAAGATTGTGAAACATAAAATGATTCCTTACAACTCATTACAAATCATTATTTAAAAATTAGGAATATGTCCGAGGGTCTCTAAGATCCATAAGTTACGGATTAATAAAGTACAAAGTAAGAATTATGGGTTTGGTCTAAACTTAACGATTATATATTAGTTCAAACTTCTCAAAAGTCATTTTATTTAGGTAGTCCGAATGTGTTATATAATTCATCGAGTTTGTGATAGTAATATTTCACGCCAAAGCGCAAACGCAATTTAAGTAAAATACATTATTCTGGAGTATTACGGGATATATGTAGGGATCCCATCTGGTTTCCGTTATGCTTTACAAGAATAAGAAAGAAAGAGAGAGAGAGAGAGAGAGAGAGAGAGAGAGAGAGAGAGAGAGAGAGAGATTCTATTACATTCGTTGCGTTTATTTCGACGCCGATCAAAAAAGCCATTCTTGCATTAACTGGGAAAAAAGCACGGATAAATTTCCTCATATTATCACGTTAAACATCGCGATATCAAAGTCGCGAAAAATAAACAAACTGTGAGTCGTCTCTGATCTTTGATCTGAAATCTCCTTTTCGAAATAACTTTATCAAGTTCCATCTAAATTCTTTAATAATTTGTTTTTTTTTTCTGAGAAGATAACTTTTTGAAGTTTTTTTTTTGAAGAAGAATCTTTAAACAAGTTTTTTTTCTCTAAAGAAATTTAGATTATCTAAAAAGTGTTGTTAATTATTAATGCCTCTTTTAAAGCGTTCGGAATTATCAGAAAAAAAAAATGAAATATTTTTTCTCGAATAGGTTTATATACTGCGGAGAATTTTGATCGATGCGTTGATATTACCAACAATAAGTGTATTAAACTGTTATTTCTTGGACAGGATTTCGAAAGATTAATCTCGAAGAATCCAGAAGAGTCTCGATGATCAATAGGAGGCGATATCGCAATTTTCTTTAACGATTATTTCAATCGTCCTAACGACAGCAAATGACGCGATAAAGCGTGATTAAAGGAGGCGCTCGTGAGTAAACGGGTGACCCAATTTAGTAGTCGCTCGATTTTTTTCTACCCTTGATACTTCGTTTACATTCGGCCGGTAGCGATTCACGCGCAAAGAGAAGGGTAATCTACGCGCCATCGATCGTAAGTATACCGGAATCTCGTACATCGCATTGCACGCACACGCGATTGCACTCATTAGCGCATGCACGCGTGTATGTGCGCGTGTACGCGTGTACGCACGATGGAACGACCCGTGACACGCATTCCGCCCCCCGCGCTTCTTCGAACTCGAATTAGATACCACACGCGTCCGAGCGCGAATTAAAGCCCCCGGTAAACATAATAAAAATAATGCAAGTTAGATGATGCAGAAGCTGCATCATCGAAACGATAAATTATCCAGTTTCCCTGAAGTATATTGTTAGATACATCTGCAAGATTACGTAATGTTTTAATCATGGAAAATTGTAAGTTTTTATTATAATAGTCTATCGTATTAGGTAATGTATTTTTAATTGTGGAAAATTTTTAGCTTTCTATATATTACTATATACATATATTGTATTATATACATAGATGAATCAATAAGTAACCTTAATTTTTATCACCTTGATCGTTGAGGGCAAAATTAAGGTTACTTATACTTGACTAACCTATCATATTAAGTGTATTTACACACATATATGTTGGTACGTTAATACCTTGAAAAATACCTTGCCAGTTGCAGCTTGAAAGGTAGATGATCAAGATAAAAATCAACATTAATAAAAATATCTAAGATCAAAGTAAGCAATGTCCGTATTATTAATTGAAACTCGTTCTATATTTTTATCTAGGTATCTATTATATATCTAAGCTCATCAGTCGCATTAATTTAAATGCTATTATCGCGCTGCAGTTGTTCGATATCAAAGAGTTATTCAAGATCTTTAACGTTAATAAGAAATAAGAAAGAAATATATAGTCTGTTCTTTGTTTTAAAATCACAGTATATCGAATACTTATCAGAATTATTGACAAATATGTCAGACGAAAGGTGTATTTTTATATCAGTGCAAGTGGACGATAACGATTCTTTGGCAATACTTTTTTTCATATACAGCATGTCGGTCTGATTAATTTTATTTTATTTTAATGGCAAATGCTGCACGCGAGCTTCGAATATGTCCTTCAAAGGGTACTATACTTCGATTTTTGAGTGAGAGGCTATTAAGATTAATCTCTGAATGACGTACTGGGATTTTGAAATAGTAGATCTGAAAATAACGCGGTATTTCTGAGAGCGTCCTAAATTCCTGTTTCCTGTTTGGCGCAAAGAATTTTCCCTCAGACTAATGCATTCATGCACTGCGTTTTTTTTGCAAAAGTAGTTTACTTTGGCTATCTACACGGAGTACACAGGATATCCGATAAACGTTACATACACATGACACTTTCTATGATTCGCGTTTTATCGAAGAATCCCCTATCTTTTTTTATCCGATAAGAAAGATACGAAATTATGTTTAATATCGTAACGCTGGCAAATCATAACTCGATATCCAGTTTCGGATTTCTATTTTAGAACGAATAAACGAAATTTTAGAATACTTGTTTTTGATTATACTGCAATATTGTCACGTAGTCTTGTACATACAGTTGTCAATTATTTGGAAACTGTCAGATATTATCGTACTACATTACATTTACTAGATTAACTAGATAATAAATCAAGCAGAAGTCGATGAATAATTAATGTAATCTATAACAAATATAACTTATACAGGAACATTTACCCCCCTTCCCCAATTATAAAATCGATTTAATTAAATAATTATTAACACAAGTTTGATGAACGTGCGAGACACATAGATACATAACATCTGATTATATGATATATGAGCAGGATTGGTAAAAGGAAATATTTTTTCTTAATATATAATAATATTGTATGTTTTGTTTTTTTTAATATATTTTTAATGTTTTGAATATGTTTTAAATAGTATTAAAAGAAACATGTTCAAAACATGCTTTTTAAAATATGTTTTTTATCAACTCTGTATATAGGTACGTGAGAAAGGTACTGGAAACAATGACATATATTTTCGAACAAATATTATAATATGCCAATTTTTCACGTTTATTTTTGACAAAGCAATTGGCTATCAATATTTCCATGCTCACGCTGATAGAAAGCTTAGAGATAATTTTGTTATCATTTTCATATTAAACCAGATATCGAAATGTCATCTGAAATAATATATATTCCTTCTTTATAAAAATATAGAATGTATATGTATAAAAATAAATTACGAATTATATATCAATATTAAAAAATATATGAAAAAAATGACTTAATTAATTTCGATATTTTTAATATATTTAAAATGTCAATTTTTTTTATTTACAGCAACGTGCCGCGGTATAACAATCAGTATAACTGCACGATTGCGTCAAGTTCACAATTGTATTTGCGTTTTCTGTTTGGAAGGCACACGCGGTGATGCACGTACAATTGTTATTCCATGTTTTTCCGGATACATACCTACAAGCGCGAATGATTCGTCAGTCACGGAAATAAGCAAACGCGAGAAGAATAATATCAACGAACGAATTTCAAATCAAACGAATTGCGAAAAAGCGATTTATTATCGGAGCAAGAATGTGAAGACAAATTATCTTCCTAGTGCGATCGAAGAAGATTGAATACCTGTTTTCGAATCGATTCCGCAAATTCTAATTATGATACAATTTCATCTATAGTTGTGGATAAAGGTGTGGCGAATGTCATCCAGGAATTACATCCCAGTTTAGACCCTACAATCGATTACTTACGATAATTCTTCATGTGAAAGTCTAACATTCTATTTGATGTCAATAGTATTCTATCATTTATCAATAATTCAACAACAGAGTTTAGAAACTATGCAAGTCCTAAATTCTAAATATTGCAAAATACTTCAGAACACAAATAATCCTCAAGAATATTTTATTCTCATCAATAATATATACATATATACATATATATATATATATATATACATATATATAAAATCGATTTATAAAGTTCTAAAAAATAAGATATACATTATAGTTTATAGAAGCTGTATAAAATTGCAAATATGAAAAATCTTTGTAATTTTTAATACACAAAAAAAGTATTATCTATATTTGAAAATCATTGTCTCCATTGAAAAGTCCCCTCTTTTATATTTCTTTCGTTAATAATTATAGCTAAATATATGAAAGTAAATTATAAGAATGTTCGAGGACATTGTTGAAAGTTTTGAAAGACTTAACCGGTTCTTGCAAAGTTTACTCTGCACTTATTGTTTCACACGGTTTACACGGAATTTTTTTTCATCGCATCATACATCGCGTATGCATAGATGTGCCAGCATGTCCGAGGACGACGCGCAGGAAGCAGCCACCGAGGAGATCGAGAGACAGGGATCTCTCTACGTATTTCCGGGTGCAGGTCGCCCCAGCTGCACGACGACGTCATCGTCGTCTTCATCGTCGATCTCGGCATCTCTCCAGCCACCTCCTCTATCGTTCCTCCACGGTGGTTCGACCACGGCGAGCACGACAATGACGACCAGTATCACGACGACGACAAACACATCGAAAAACAGCAACGGCGACGAGGACGAGGACGCAGTAGAGGAAGTCAGCTCTCCGGCCAGGAGGAAAGTCTTCCCGAAAACGCATGCGAGATCGGCGAGTCACGGTGGTGTCCTGGTGGATGGTACAACCGAATGGCAGACCTACGGGTCCTTCCTGGGTCCATTGACGACGGTGGGAAGCGCCACATCCGCGGGTCGACCGTCGGCATTAAAGAAGCCGGGCCACCAGAGAGCCTTCAGTCAGGGTCAGGTGGCGGATGTAACGCAGAACCAACCAGCCGTAACGGGACACCATCGTGTTGGCTCCAGAACAGATTTTATCCTACCACCAGGCCACAGGGAGGATGGCAGACCGCCTACTGCCGGCAGGATGCCTTCCTTTCGCGGACATTCCCGTCAAGCGTCCAGGTACGAAATAAAAGAAAATATGATTTATCATTGTTCTGAGTGATAAGATAAAGATTAATTATCAGCTAACAAAGTAACAGTGCGTTAATAAGATAAATAGATAGTAATAGATAAATAGTAAATTATAAAATTCGTATTATAATTACACATAAAATTTAAAGAGATTTAAAATTAAGATCCATTTTCGGCCTTATCTTGAAATGTTATGTAACTGTTATATTATTCTGTAAAGGGGTCTGTAGAGTCTTTATCTACAATATTTACAATATATTCTCTATAAATCTTTATACTTTCTCGATAAATAGTCGGTATATACAAAATAAGTATAATCAATAATAAATATATTAATTCCTAAAAAACTGAAAGACGCTTCATATTATAAAAGACACAAACAATTTGACTTATAATTTAATGTAACTAGAGATATTTTAATTATGGAAAAAGTAATAAAAAAAATATAACTTTCTTTGAATTATAATTAAAATTTTGTATATTGTATGATCATTTGATAAAAATATATATTCGTAATTTATATTTTTCATCGATAATATTAATACTGACAATGAGTGCTTTGTCATAAAATATCGATCAAAACTACAAATTCGATGAACGCGCGAAACTGAGAATATTTTTAAATTACCAAAAATTATAATATCTTTTTTACAGAAGGTGATATATTGTATATATCGTAGCATAGTTCATAGAAAATAAAGTGCTAAAGATAAATTTCGTTGCAATTGTTTACAGATCGGAGTCTATCTATACGATAAGACGTAGTGTTGCGCCTCCATGGTGGAGAAGACTATGGGCCCATTGTTTTGGTCCGCTACCAGAAGAACCCCGTTTAAGAACAATAGTGCCGAATCATTTAGTCCCCCCGAAGACTCCGAAAAGACAGCATCCCAATGGAGATAGAATGGACAATAGGTGAGAATAACGATGAGAAAGATGTGTATAGTCCATTCGGACTAGAGTCTATAACAGTACTGGCCACGAGCAATTTTGTCAAAACAAGAGTTTTAAAAAGGGGGGTGTGTGTGTGTGTGTGTGTGTGTACACACACACACACACACACACACACACACACTTTTCTTTTTATACATGTATCTTATTCTAACTTATACTCATTCTAACTTATTGTAGTTGACAAATTATTAACATCCTTCTGTAATTGCTTATCAGCATAAAAAATTATTTAATTGTTTGTCAATGTAATACGTGATATTATTACTCTACTTCTGTTCATGATTGCGTTTCAAAATCGAAAAAGATTTTGGTTAGTTTACAGACTTGTATATAAATTCACTCTGAAATAATCAAGCACTAAAAGATCCACTTTGATTAAAAATAGGTTTATTTCTCTGAATTTTTGATTGATTTATTAACAAACGGACTAATTCGATGGGCTAATCAAAAGTTTGTCGTCTCATGGCCAGAATCTCTGAATCAGACGCGGATGGTCCATTGTCTCACACGCGTTTTCCGCGTACTCGTTTCTTCTTCAGGGTACGCACAACGAAGTACACGGCGCTGAGCTTCCTACCTCGTAATTTACTAGAGCAATTCCACCGTGTGGCTAATCTGTACTTCATTTTCATCGTGCTGCTTAATTGGGTGCCGGCTATAAACGCGTTTGGCAAGGAGATTGCGATGATCCCCGTAGTATTCGTTCTGGGCGTCACGGCGCTTAAGGACTTCTTCGAAGATCACCGACGACTCGCTAGTGACCGGCGTGTGAACAATTCCACCTGCCGTGTCTACGTTAGGTGAGTGCAACATTGTAGTTGTACACAGCAAAGTATAATGTACGGATTGTATAAGCCCCTTCTTCCCTTGCCCCCAGAACTTCCGTAGAAAAGCGTGTAGAGATAACTCAAGTTTTACAAATAAAAAGAGCCGATATAACGTTACGTGTCTATTTGCAAACTATATATGAAGTTCGATAAGAAACATTAACGAATGTCGATGAAATACATAGAATGTTAATACATCTATTGGGATATTCGAAGAGTGTGGAAATCTGAATACATATAATGAAGTAATAATAACCGAACACGGAAAAAAAACTTGAGTTTTATTTCTAATAATGAATTTACTATTCTATGTACAGGGAAGCTTCACGTTGAATATAAAAAGTTGAACAAGGACATTTAATTTTTCAATTGATATCGGCCTTGCGCTCATTTATCCTTACTCGTATTGCCGTACGAGCCGTCGCTTCAGTTAGAATCCTTGCGGCAACGGAATCCAATAGATCGATTCCAATAAGACCGACAATTCCAGATATGTAGGTCACGTACATGTGAACGCGAATGCGCGCGAGCGAGCGGTTGCCGTACATTGCGGTCGAACATGGTGAAGAAAGTGTCCCGTACCGTTCTTTTCCCGCAACACACGTCCGCGTACGCAACATATGATACGATGTTCTAATTCGTTCACCAACGTCAACGTTGTTTACGTCTAACTCTGATCGACGTGTCTCGCAATGACTACAACGGGATTATTATCGACACGAACAACGATTACGGAGACAGTTCGAATAACGCGTTATCATGCGTTAACGCGCGTTAACATTCGTTATTCCTCATCCGAACGCGTGCCGCTCGTCTCGCTTATGCATTCGAAAATGCTTGATAAACGAAAACAGAGGTTGTTGCACGGACGATCGAATATGATAAATTCGCCACGGCTAGAGTTCTCTTTTCTCTAACCACAGCTGACCGATACGCTTGCGCCGATAAACGCGTATGTACGCATGCCACGTGGTTGGTTGCAGCGCAACGCGAGGACGGCTTGGATTACATAGCCGAAATCAGGGGGGAACGAACTCCGAAATATCGTGACTTGCAACAATTTTGAGGATGATAACTGTAGGTCTATTAACATTAATTTGAATCCTCTTCCATCGAGGTAAAGTCTCGCGATTTATGTTTCTTACAAAAGAGGCAATTTAATTAGATGTGAGTAATTAGACGTATAGATTATTGTTATTACGATCTGCACTTCGATTAATTAAGAAGACGCTTGAGATAAAAGAAAAAAATTGATGGCTTACAAAGAACTTTGCTTGCTACAAGTATACAAGCTGCTCCAAACGCTAGACTCTTGTAGTTTCTTACTGCATGAGCTTTACATTGGATATTATCCTCTCATAGATCTCTATTGATGCTCGGAACAAGAATTGATATCGAAGGAAGAGTTTAAAAGCTTATCTAACAAGTCCGTTAAGGAGATGATATATTATTCTTGTAGGTTCTTACTGCATGAGTTTGTGCCAATAAGAGCCCATAGTTTGTTTGCTATAAGTTCACAAACTGCTTTGAACGTTTCTCAGTTAAGAAAGGATAATACTCGATGAAGCTCATTCTGTAAGAAACTATAAGAATCAAACGTTTGAAGCCGTTTGTGAACTTATAGCAAGCAAACGGTGGGTTTTTAGTGGCACGAACTTGCAGTAAGAAACTATATACAAGAATCTAACGTTTGAATAGCATCACCTCTTCGATAGGCTTGTCGGATGAGCTTTCGAATTCCCCCTTTTGACATCAATTCTTGTCCCGAGTGCATAACATATCAATGGAATCGATAATGACCAACACATTGATTCTCGCACAGTCAACATCCTGTTGTCTTGCATCTGCGTTTCTAACACAAGTTTAATGTCTCTTCCAAGAAGACGGAGCCCAGTTTTCCATACATGAGTCCTCGTTCTTTACTCAATATATGGGAAGCGCAGCTTAGGATAAAGTTCCCAGTAATCAGGTGGGCTTGAACGTGGGTTCTCCGCATTACAAGTCTGCGCTTTACCACTTTAGATCACATCGCTCTAATCCATTCTCTTTGATACATGATGATAGCCTAAAAACTAATCATTACTGAACCTTACGTATATATAATATTTTCATTACATTAGAAGCTACATTATATGTGAAAACTGATAGCGAATTCAATTGGACGCACTCAGTATGCATTGGTGCATATTAAAGCCGTACACAGGTTGCCATAAAAATGTGTATTTAAAATAAATTACTTTAAATACGAAGCACTACTACAGTCTGAATTGAATGAATATTATATATATTCATTTAATGAATTCATTTCAGAAATTATTTCCAATCTCATTATTATTTAAAATAAATATATATAGAAACAGCGAAATTTTCTATTCATTTTATTGCGTTGTTAGGAAAAATGTGTATTTTTATAATTCGAAATATTTTTTACTTTTACATTAAAATGAAATTAGTATACAACGATAATTTTAATATGCACTTGTGTGCCTGATTTCGAATCGAATTTGCTACACTGAAAGAAAATATTGGCTACTGCAGCAAATTAGATAGTAAAATATGAACAATCAGTATAGAATTTCGATAGGCTAACCAAAAATTGACTGCTACAACCAATTAAAATGCCATATTCAGCCAATCTTTTCGTTCAGTATATAACTCATTTCATCGAGACTCATACAATTAGAGCGGGATTCTTTACTCTACTTTATGTCGCGCGATGTAAATTGAAGAAAAATTGAGATCCTCGAAAACAATTGTGTGTGAAAATAAATAAAGATAATTACTTCATGACCCAAAAATATTATTCTTAATTTTTACATCTATATGAAAATCAATAGATTTTCATTTGGTTACAATTTCATATAATTACAATTGTGATTCAATTGCCGTTGGTCTACCTAATCGTTCGCTCGTCGTTTTGATCGTTCTTGCGAACGTGGGCAGTTCCGTGATCGTCACGAACCCTCGTTCATAATGCAACGTAATCGGAAAATTGATCGATGACCTGGCAATTCCGATACGTCTCCCTGGATTTCGCCAGGCGACCTTGCCCTTCGATGTGTCTCATCATATATCCTATACACGTCAATTTCTTTTCAATATTAATTCACATTCCTGATCACGCTCATACAAAATCCATCGTTCTAATAATTCATATGGTAGGTTTGATTAAAAATCTCTTCTTTTATCGCTACGATAAAAAAGACCATGTTATCATGACAGTGAGATAAAATATTTACATGTTTACCTGTGTTACCACAGAAGAAAATATTCTAATTACTTGATGCGAATATTATATAGATTTTTGATGCAGGCGCACTACCTGCCGATGCATTTGCGTGTTCTCTATCGGAAAGAACGATCGATTCAAAATTACATTGGCGACTCTCGGCGGTGGCGATTCTTTCAGTCGTGACTATACGCGCTCGCTAATCATTCAACTCTATCGTTTTCTGAACGCAACGTATCCGCATAATAGTGCGAGCAACTCGCTCTCTTTTCCTGTTACACTCATGGCCAGGTCGATTCTGATCTCGTGCGCCGAAGGCCTTGACATTCGCATTTACTGCTATTACCCCTTTTTATCTCGTCTCACATAGCGCGAACCTTACAATCTTTCGATTCCGCTTGTTAAAGTCTACCGCGACATATTTTTATTGCAATTACGCGCCTCCTCTTTCAAAGCTCTGAGAGACATGTGTCACACATTTTTCGGGAATGCACATGTATATATATATGCGTACAACTATGATGGAACCATAGAACTTTTTTAAGTCACGAAATTAATCTTTTCTTATCTCAGTTTGTTTAATTAATTGCAGGCTTAAATAATTTAATATGGAATTTAATTCCTTCCTTCGTTCACGTAGCTTGTTCTTCTAAATTTTTAGCAACAGATTGTATCGTTAATTACCAAGGCGCGGCAGCTAAGCGAAAGTATTACTTATCTGTCTATCTATATTTAATTAAAATTCAACTCCGTTTTATGTAGCCTTATAAGATTTGTCAGATCTCAATAAACACCCAGAGAAAAGTTTCTTCGATTTAAAGAAATGTTTCTTTGCTATATGGTTAAAGAAAAAATTTCTTTGAATGTCATTTCTTTGATTTAAACATTATTTTTTGAAATTAAATAAAAAAATTTATTTGATTTAAAGAAATTATGTTCAAATCAAAGAAACCTTTCTCTGGATGAACGCTTTATTCTGTCCTATTTTATAAATGTTTCAAATGAATTGAGGAACAGAATCAATTTTTGTTTCGATTTCACTAGCATCTATAATAATTCGAAAAAAAAAACTGTCTTCTTTTGATTTATAATTAAACTTATTTTGCAACACTGTTAAGATTGCAAGTAAAACAAAAGTTTCTCAGATTATACGGAAAAAATGTCGCAAGTTTCGTGTATACGAGCTGTTGATCATCGTATTTGCCTCGCCTGTTTGACATCAATTGTGAAACGTACAGCTATTGACCTTCGTCGATAGTTTCGTTATTGTGGTAGCCACTGGACATGCTCTTGCATTAAAACTTATCCTAAATCCAAAGCCATAAGACCACCTACTCAGTATGTCACTTTAGAAGCCTCCTTTCCCACGAAACTCGCCAACGAAACCAACGTATCATTCGCAAACTTCTAAATATCATCCAATATACAATGTTTTTCCGTTATGACACGTTATGATAATATATAAATAAATAAAGGTGATAAATAAAAATAATAAATAAAAGTAATGCGTGAACGAGGGAATCAAAATTGGGTGGGAAGAATAAGTAGTAAAATTAGCATGCTTAGTCAATTTAGAGATAAAGAGGGGGGAAGAGGAGGAATCAAAAATAGAAAAAAGATTTAATATCATTTTCAATTTCAGAGAATTTTTTTATTGTTTCATAAAAAAATTGAGAATTTTTTATTTTGGCGGTGTAAATTACATAGAGGTATAAAAAAGTATAAGAAGGAAATTATGACATTATAAAAAGAATTTCACTTTAATCAAATTTGGAATAAACTCGAGACTGGAAGGCAGATATTCAGTCCATTTTTTTCTTTTTTCGGAGCTTTTTGAATGCCGTTAAACTGTAAAAACGGTAAATGATGTCATCAGTTGCGTCACGCAATGCGGGTGTAAACGTATGTAATGCATGTACGTTTGCGTATTCTATAACTATATCGTTTCTCCGAAATGCGCTTAAGATCTTGAAATATCGACGAGTAATCAATAGATTCAAATATAGAGACATTCTAAGAAACTTTTTCTACGAACAATTCAGTGTAAAAAACATAACTATATAAATGTTAAACTGCAAATAATTTGTACTTCGTTTTCTAACATATTTAATGAAACGATACGCAGATTTCCCACGATTTCTTTCATTTAATAATCGGAATGATTATTTTTTACAAAAGTATCTTATTTTCCTTATTTTAGAGAGAGAGAGAGAGAAAGATTATTTAGTTTTAAATTAATAAAGTAAATATGTTTTTGGTTTTTATTTAATTTTAAAAGAATTGTAATTTAATGTTCTTTTAATTTGGAAGAGTTTTTGCAAAAATGTTCAAGTATCATCAAAAATGGTAAAACAAAAATAATTCAATAAACAAATGAAAGTAAACTGCGCGATTAAAGGTTAAACTCTCACTTGCCTGTTTATTGAATTATTTTTGTTTTAATTTCGGGAGTCCATTGTTATATTTAGATTTAAAAATGGTAAAATTGCTTAATAAAAATTAATTTCAAATAAATTAATGAACTTGCAACTGATGTTTACTAATTGTAGATAAACCATAAAATTTTATAAGTATTAGGATCGTAACCGTTTGAAATTCAAGTTGAAACAAATGTTACAAGAATGCCAAGAAAATATTAAGTTGAAAAATTTAAAATTTTTGCCTGCAAATATATAGAAGTTCTGTGAATTTTGATAACGGTAATATAAGTTACCGCTAAGTTATCCTTGACTTGTTATCTCTCGCAATTATAGTACAGTTAAAAATTGTTATCCTAAAATTATGCATCCGGCGATAACGTACACGATAATAGTGTACGGAATATGTTTGATTGTTTGAATACGTGCAACTAAAAAAAAAAAAATATTCATTTAAAAAAATTTATTTCAGGAATTATTAAACAAATGATTACGACGAATTGTAATAGTCCTGCTTTAATATGATATACTGAGAACGCAGTTATGTTGCTTACGTAATATACCGCAGAAAAACCTGTTATGTATTTTATCTATATTTTATCTGTGTCCACTTAAACATTGTTTTTGCAATATTGTGTTATATTCGCGAATGGATTATATAGAATTCATTAGATTTCTCGCTATATTATATGGAGATGATTATGATATCAGGCAGATGTTACGTATATAATTGCATAATTAGCTCATTTATTTATGATATATACATATATTCACGTTGCTTCTTCAAGGTCCATAACGATACAAATTCACGAAAAAGGAAACATCATTTAATCGTGACACCAATACGATACGCGGATGCATAATGCATGCATTTACAATGATTTATGACATACTAACGTGGTGAAAAAACGAGCGATACAAAGAGACAAGAATGGTATCTTTCTTTCTATTACCTTTCAAGGCGAACACAAAAGAATTTGCATCATTTAGTCTCGTCTAATAAGATGACCTTGTAAAGACATATGATATTCTCTTGTTCTCAAAATAAATTCCTCCTATTTACTAATATGTTACGAATCTACCGCGTCCAAATGTCGAAACAATATCATTTATGAGAGGACCTACAGTTCTCAAAGGTCGTCTCAATTTTATTTCGATGATCATCTCCAATGACTGTCCCGTCGTCTCAATTTCATTCCGATCAAATGATCCACGAGAATGGCTGTAACGATGGCGTTCAAGGTCGTACAACCTTGGATGCCGCCATTCTATATGCTTCAATTAAAGAAATATCGTCAATCGGCTATTTCATCCTAAGACTCCTAACTCGAGAGAGATGAATCTTTCTTGAATTAACCAAGCAAGGTCGTCTGTAGGCCTATCCATTACAATTCTACGCCGAGAAGAATCGGAGAGTAATAGAAAATTATATTTTCATGAAACTCTTCCACAACTTATATGACATATCAATATTTCGTATATCAATATTCTTGACTTGGTTGTTAGATATAGAAAGTAAATTAATAATATGTTTCCTAGAGGTATGTTTTTGTGAGTGATGTGTTTAATATTTGACTCATAACGTTAAAAAAGTTTTCCATATTTAATTAAATATTTAATTAAAATGAAAAAAAAGAGCGAAGGAGCAAAACATGGCAAAGAACTTATCGTTACTGTACTATTTCATTTTTTATCGTAATTATTTATCGTGTTTATTATGCACGATAATATTCATGATGGTTCATTAATTTTCTGTTTCGGTAGACAAATAATAATTATAATACTATTGCTGAATGCATATGTTTCGCTGCACAGACGGAGTTCGTTTCGTTATTTTAACAAATATTTGCGTTCGAAGCTATGTAAAATGTTTTTTTGCGATGACGACAGCAGAGTAGTCTGAATTCTTTTATGCAATATAGGATTTGTTGATTGCTTTCGTCAACTTAAGTAAGATATTTATGTAAAATCAATTTTAAATAAAATTTCATTCGCCGATTCAACTTTGAAGAAGGAGAAATAAATATTTAACTTTTATTTGATGCTATTTAATAATAAAATAACAATATATAATTATTTGATTAATTTTGCGTATGGAACATATTGACATGATACGCATATTTCATACATGATAAAAAATCCAGTTTATTAAAAAAAAAAGACTAGCTTTATTAGAAAAATATTCACAGTCTCTTCATTGAGCGTACAATCAGATCTCTATTACAAAGTCGCTAAATGCAATTTGCGTAATTGCAGACGGTGAAATTAAAAAACATCGCAGATGTAGGAGTACCTAATTTATTCATTGCGCGATCCTTTTAATTATATTATTACTTAATTATACGTCACGTTTATGCAATTACATTTCCAGTGTTGTTTAAGTAATGCTTAAAACTAGTGCGATAATATATCTTGACGAAATTTCTCATGATTTCATTGTAGGGAAGGTGACAGATACATGAAGGTAACATGGAAGGATGTCAAGGTGGGTGACCTGGTTCACCTTTCAAACAACGAACTAGTACCGGCCGATCTCTTGCTTCTGCGAAGCAGTGATCCTCAGGGATTAGCTTACCTCGATACATGCAACCTCGATGGCGAGTCGAATCTGAAGCAGCGCCAGGTTGTCCGGGGTTTTCTCGATCTGCAGGATACCTTCCAACCTTCCAAGTTCCGATCAGTAGTCGAGGTCGATCAACCAAGTACCAGAATATATAGGTAAATATCGACAGTATTTATTGTGTGTTAAAAAAAATTAAAAATTATATCTATTATTTTTAAACTTCGAAGAGCTTTTTTTAGACAAATTATCAATTGTCTTTTACCGTAAATCTTTAACTCGAGATTTTTGCAATTTATCTGAGAAACACGCTCATCACAATGTCGTTTATTGCCGTGATAACAGAATTTAGACAGAATTAACTAGATTATCAGAGTGATCCCACTGATGTGTCTATTAGGTTTCATGGCGCCGTGGTACACCCAAACGGCGGCAGAGTGCCTGTATCCACGGAAAATCTTTTACTCAGGGAATGCGTCTTAAAAAATACGGACTTCGTCGAGGGTATAGTCATATACGCTGGTCATGAGACCAAAGCGTTGCTAAATAACGGTGGTCCTAGATACAAGGTAAATAAAAAAATTCCAATGGAAACAAATATCTCCTTGGTAGAAATGTCATGCATTTTTTGTGCATTTTTAATTTGTATTTATATTAACTCTGTTCAGTAATTGAAAAGTAAAATTATTTAGTATCCCAATCAAGATGTAATTTTCTTGTAATTGTTGAGCAAAATCTGAATCCATTTATTGAGCAAAAACAGGACAATAAAGATTACGTATAAGTATTTAACTAATACAATGAATCTAATTAATAATAATAATTATTAATACAAAACAATAATTGGGCAAGTGTCTACAAATTATATTAATTTTTAATAGAAAACCTGCTTCAGCTACTGAATAAACCTCTATCAAATTCTTGCTCATTTCCTATACAGTATTATTACAAGTGTATTATTACATAGTGAAAATACAGTAATATTAAACAGTAATTCAATCACTGTCTAGGAAAACTGCACATATTTCTATCAGGGATAATTTTAGAATAATCAAAGTGATTGAATAAATAAGTACATTGAAGAAATGCCTTTTTTGAGACGCAACGTGCACATGATTTCAGCGTTCTCGTTTGGAGAGATACATGAACAGGGACGTGAAATGGTGTGTGGTGATATTGATGGTACTGTGTGTGATCGGCGCTTTCGGTTGTCGATTCTGGCTGTCCGCGTACACGGGTCTGTCGATGGTGCCGTTTTTACCGGTGCTGCAGGAACCGATTTACGAGAGCTTACTGACGTTCCTGACATTCGTCATAATATTTCAAGTAATGATACCGCTGAGCCTGTACGTGACGATCGAGATGGCTAAGGTGGGACAGGTGTACCACATCGGCCACGACCTGGCCCTCCACGACACGGAAACCGGCCGTAAGGCGGAATGCCGCGCGCTGAATATCACGGAGGAACTAGGCCAAGTGAGTGTGGCAATTTATGTTAAATGAATGCGCGCGGAGCGAATGTTTTACGATATTAATTTATCAATATTATGAAAATTTTATCTCTTGAGAACAAAAATGAAAATTGGACATTTATATCCTGACATTACAGTACACTTCTAATATAAAAAACTAATATAAAAACTATTAAATATAAAAATTCTTTTTTTATATTTTAATGTTTTTTTATATTAGTATAAACTCAATTAATTTAATATTTGAATGATATAATCGTTCTGTATAATTCTCAACACTTCTTTGTATTGTTTTTTTGGAACATAAAAATTTTGCAGATAATATGCAAGGTATAAATATTATACTTGGAATATTATTATTGAATGACAGGTGCAGTATGTCTTTTCCGACAAGACTGGCACTCTTACGGAGAACAAAATGCTATTTAGGAGATGCGCAGTAGGCGGTCAAGATTACTCGCATATGGGTGACAACGAGAATCTGCTTCCGTGCTCGCGACTTAAGGAGGACTTGCTTATAGGTACATTTCGACATCGCTTACAGGAGTTTCTTATTGTCTTAGCCACATGTAACACGGTAGTCGTAAATTCTCAACCGCATCACGATAGTATGAACTCTAGCGGAGTCATCGAGGAACCTCAAAAAAACGGAAGTGGCCCTACGAGGTTTGTACATGTTAGATTAAATGAAAGGAATGCAAACAACTGACAGATTAATTTCATTTTTGAAAAAAAGAAAATAATTAAATATGATTATTTTTGCAACTACAATAGAGAGATCAGATCTATCACCGCATTTATTTTCACGAATTATTATCACGAATTATTTTTCACGAACTTAACATCGGGATATTCAACAGAATAATGCAAGCAGACGCGAGCTCATTTCCGACCATAAATTCTCCACCGGTACTATCTCCGAGCAACAGAGCTATTCACACCTTATCTGCAGGCTCACCAGTAATTAACACGGCAAATACGTTCGACGAGACTTCGAAATTCCCGTTTAAAATTTCCAGGTTAGTATAATGCTCGGAGATGCTCAAGATACAATGGTGTTTAATGGTGCAATATCTTTGTAGGCCAAAGTTGCTGAACGTAACATCGATACCGAGTCTGAGCATCGGATTGCTGGGACGGAAATTTTCGCCGGAGGGACAAAAGGTTTCAGGACGCAGTCCTGACGCGAAAAACGGCGATGAATTGCTACAGAGTCCAGCGATCTACGAGGCAGAGAGCCCGGACGAGTTGGCACTGGTTCACGCAGCACGCGCTTACGACATCAAGCTAGTGAAACGGACGCCCCGCAGCGCGATTATATCCTTCCCAGATAAGTCAACGGTCGCGTTCGAAATACTTCACGTAGGTCGTTACAAGTCACTCGTGAGAATGTAAACAGCGAGGTACTAGCAGAATGTAAGTAGTTCACCGTTGTCATTCTTTGAACGTTTGTAGGTGCTGCCGTTTGATTCGAACAGGAAATGCATGTCGGTGTTGCTCAGACATCCTCATACCGGCAAGATAGTGTTATACAGTAAAGGTGCCGACACGACGATACTGCCGGCGCTTTCGTCGAGCGACGAGAACACCGTCGCCTCGACGAGTATCCAACAGTACCTGCAATCGTACGCGCGTCAAGGTCTACGTACGTTGGTGATAGCGAAGAGAACACTGACGGCGCAAGAGTACGAGACGTGGAGACAGAAACACAACGAGGTGGAGTTGGCGACGGAGAATCGCGAGCATCGCATACGCGACTCGTACGCGATATTGGAGTCGCACTTGACTTTATTGGGTGCGACTGGTATCGAGGATAAACTCCAGGCTGGTGTGCCCGAAACAATGGCCGCTCTAGTCGCCGCCGGGATCGTCGTGTGGGTTCTGACAGGTTCGTGGAAAATCACTCACCCGCGAGCCAGCGAACAATCGCGACAAACCGGTTTTAACATCGGCGAGCACTATTTTTAGTGCGAACATCTTCGAGAGAGATACATAAGGCGTTTCGCATTGAATCGTAAATGCATTTTCCCCCACACAGCTAACATTGCACGTATCCATTATTGCATAAATACTATTATATAAAGATGATAGATAAAAAAAATTACAGAGGCGTATGTATCGAAAGCCAATGAAAAATAAACGGAACATCCCTCGGAACCAGTACGTGTTCTTGAACGCAATTAGCGCGCGTTAATGCGAGTTCCACGTCAGCACGGTCTCGTTTTCCGTTTCAGGGGACAAACCAGAGACCGCAGTAAACGTGGCATACTCAGCGCAGCTCTTCACGCCGGCCATGCAGTTGCTGCAGCTGCAAGCGAGATCGAAATCCGTAGCTGAGACGCTTATACACGGTTACCTGGAGTCGGCACGCAAAGAGCGCATAAACAACAGTCATTCGCAGCCGGGTATGATGGGCATCGCGGATCCCGCCGGCATATACAACCGCGATATCATCGAGAGAGACGCGCATAGAATCGGCAGCCCGTGGCCACGACAACGCGCGCTTGTTGTGGACGGCAAAACGTTGACCGTGATCCTAGATCCGCGATCGGGTTTGATCGGTCCGTTTCTCGAGCTCACGAAAATGTGTTCTAGCGTCTTAGCCTGTCGCGCCACGCCATTGCAAAAGGTAATCCGTTGACGATAACGAAATATTAAGGATATAATATTTATAGTCTGTCTTTATTTCAAGACTATCTTAAGTAATGTTTTAAGATGCTCATATTTTCTATAATACAGTGGCTTATAATATTTCAAGTCTGTACTTAAGACCATTTTAAATATAAGGACTAACTATACCTGTGATGAGTTTATGACATCTTAACACTGATGGTCTTATTCAAGATGGTTTCAAATATAAAAATCAATTAGTTCGATATTCATAGTCAATTCTTATATATAAGATAATTTTAAGTACAGTTTAAGATGTCATAAATCAAGCATAACTATTAGCATCTTAAGATACATTACTTATAAAATAATCACAAAATAAAAACCGACTATGAATACCGATTGAACAACCTCTAGTTGCGAATTAATAACTAAAATGATAATGATGAAGAATTTAGAATAATATAATTCATTTTATGTTGCAGGCATACATAGTCCGTATTGTTAAAAAACAATTGGGAATGAGGACATTAGCAATTGGCGATGGCGCGAACGACGTTAGCATGATACAGACCGCTGACGTGGGCGTCGGTATCTCAGGGCAAGAAGGCACGCAAGCAGTAATGGCAGCCGATTTCGCGATTTCCCGATTTTCTATGCTGAGCCGACTCCTCCTTCTACACGGTCACTGGTGTTACGACCGTCTCGCTAGAATGATTTTATACTTCTTTTACAAGAACGCTACTTTTGTCTTCCTTATATTCTGGTTTCAAGCAAGTATCGAATGAACGTAAAAAGAAAAACGTAAAAATAAATGAAAAATAAATGTTTATAATTATATATCTTTATAATAATTATTATATATCTTATAATTGTGTTTTTTTCTCTTTTCTTGCAGATATTTTGCGGCTTTTCCGGTGCTGTAATGATAGACCAAATATATTTAATGCTGTATAATTTGTTATTTACTTCGCTGCCACCTCTCGCCTTAGGCATTTACGATCGAGTCGCCAAAGCTCGCACATTACTTACATCGCCGGAATTATACACAAGGGGACGTCTAGGACTAGTGTATCAGTCGCATTCATTTTGGCTCACGATTATGGACGCTCTTTACCAAAGTGTCGTTATATTTTTTATTACCAAAGAGGTTAGTACATTTTAAACTAGCTGGAAGTAATCATCACTTTATATCAGGCCTGTCCAATTTGAACCAAAACGCAAAGTCATCGACGTAAAAAAATTCAATGTGACTAAGATTTTAGGAGAACACTATAAAGTGTTGATAAGCGTCACTTAGATGCGTATCAACACTTGACAGTTCCCGAAATCTTACAAACATGAAATTTTTTTGAATTTTTTTGCGTCGATATTGTTGTGTTTTAGCTTTTTGTTTTAGCTTCGGAGCTCAAATTAGACAGGCCTGCTTTATATGATATGCGCACGTTTATTTCAGGTTTATGACGATTCGATTATTGACATATGGGAATTTGGGACGACTATTATGTCAGCGTGTATCGTCGTCATGTTGGCTCATGCTGCTATAGAAACTAGGTCTTGGGTAAGTAAGAAAAAATGAAAATATAAACTATGTAACAGAGCATACAAAATGTCACAGACGTTCCATGTCGCATTGTAATATTTATTTCAGACTATAATCCACATTGGTGCCATCTTCGGGTCCTTAGGCATTTTCTTCGGATTTTGCTTATTTTACAATGCTGTTTGCGTCAATTGCATGGGTCTACCTGGATCCTTTTGGATAATGGAACAGGCTTTTACACATATCACATACTGGCTGACAGTGGCACTTACTTCTGTTCTTGCCTTAATGCCTAGGTAAGCTTGTTTTATATTATAGTAATTGTATGAGCAATATCAGTTCACGCAAATCTACAAAAATAAAACTCCTGGATTTATAGTTTTTTGAATTTCAATCAATTTGAAATTTTCTTTTGCTTTAATCAGTTTAAACTTCATTTATACGATTGAATTAGATTGAATTATAACATCATATTGAATAATATCTATATAATATATCTGTATAATTTTTTAAGAATTAAATTATGATTTCATGTAACTTTTGCTATTTCTTTATTATTTCTTTATCAATAAATTAATTTATCAATAATTAATGATTCGGTTAATTGTAATAAATAGGAAATTCAATGGCATTCTTTTTTTTTATGAAAAAAAGGTTAATGTATAAAGCGATACAGTCCACTATCGCACCAGATGCTATGCACATTGTCTCGCGGCAAATCGTCGCGAAAAGCGACAGTCAAGTTCGTCGGCAGCGTATTAGCAATCAAAGAGGCGACATCAATTTTATTGCTGGATGGTCGCGTTCCTCACAACACGCTACTATCAGGTATATCATTTACACTTATCGTTACTTAATTACTCTAAGTAATATTTACAAGTTTTATATTGTTCTCTCTCTCTCTCGAGTGTCATGTATTAATTATTCATTGCAGACCCAGTAGCTATGGAAGCAAAAGCAACGCTCTCACGACTATTGTCGCGTGACAAGTCAGATCGAGATAGATGAAACGTGTCCATCTCATTAATCGGAAAAACCAATCAATCGCCGAAAAAGAAGGAATGACTTTTTCACTGTCCCAATTCTCCTCAAAAGTTGTGTATTCCTTCATCGATTAGAGGAGAATCTTCTGACCTCCGAAAGCCTTTTGCATTGACAATCTTGTCTAATAACTAACTATATTTAATTATTTCTGATTAACGATTTCCTAGCTTTCTGTAAATTATAGTTTTAATGCTGTAGATAGCTGTAGAGAGGAAAGCTAGTTAACCATGGTGCTGTTGAACGTGAAAATGCACGTTCGTCATGCAATACAGATTATTAAAAAGCATCAAAACTTCGTTCGAGATGCAATACGCGTCATCGCTTGCCCAGGGACATTCTCGTTGCCGATATTGCGATAACGCTAACATTACATTGCCATTTTCGAATTCAAGTTATAGCGGCTGATTTAAAATCGAGTGGCCTTAAATCTCAGATCGTTCGTTGCATTTAATGGCTGTGATTTCTAGGGACCAAGACTGTACGTTGTAATTGCATTGAATCAAGCAGACCGGATTCGAGTGAAAGTCTATATTACGCTACTTTAAGTGTTTCCTCTTTATTTTTTTTTTTCAATCTAGAACTTCACTCGAACACGCATCTGCGACTTCTACTTTCGAGCAGACCGTATTCGAGATGACCAACGTTAAAGACAGACGGACATATATATCCTAAGTTCTAGTTTATTCATGTCAAAAATAAATGTACAAAGATGTTGTAAAAAGAATGCAAAGTATGCAAATCTGTATATACAAGATATTCCGCGAGATGTATTTTATAATCGTTGAGAGAAATAGATTTTATATATTGAATCGATTTATTTTTTAAGTAAGTTTTTAATTATCGTTTTAAACGTCGTGTCATTCGTGAATAGCAGGATGCGGGCGCGGATGCTTAAAGAAGCGTGACCGCGCTGAGTTTTTCCTATTTCCGGTCGATTCGCGAGATTAACACGAAACGCCTCATATAAATTATGACGTAATGATACACACGAGCTTTACCTACTGTTGTGTTACTATCTATTGTAATACCACAGAAAATATTGTGAGATATAGAAATTTTAATTTGGATAATGCATATTGAATGTTATATTGATAACACGGTGCTCGTGCTATCTGTAATATTTTGATAATGATCGAATTATTGTTGTGTGCGTTTACCGATGTAAGGAGAGTATTAAAACAAAAAAAAGAATCAACCATCAACTCCGCATTACGTTTTTGCTAACCCATCGCTATTTTATCCTGTCATCTCTGTATAAATATTTAATTATCTGTTATCATAACTAATGCACATAAGTATAAACATCTACTCATAGAGTATCCATCCATCAGTAAATTTGGCAAGCTAAGCTAAAACAAACAAGAAGATTTCTTTGCATTTGTATGCCATGCTTACAGTTCTCACATATACAGAGCTATTTTTTAAATGAAAACAGATGAAAGATGAAAAAACACTATCAATAATCGATTTTAAATATTTGAAAAGAGTAATTTTAAAATATATATTCGGCTTTAACATTTGCAGTTTTAGAAATTCTAAGAGAATACGAATACGATGATTGTTTACGCGGAATTGATTTTATTCTGGGTTTGCGTGATCGTTCATGGGATAATAATCGATAACGGTAAATGAAGTTGTGCAGACCGTCGAGCGATTGGTATGCAGCCGATGCAGCAGCATTGCACAAAGGCAGCAAATACGCCTATGAACTATGAGCACCACTGACTCATGCGGAAATACGGCAACGGCATAACGGAGGGGATGGACCCGAGGAGGAGAGTAGGGAATGCCGTTCGGTTGGCGTGCTGTACTGCTGTGGTCTGTGCCGTCTGTGGTGGCTATTACTTCAGTACTGCTAGTGTTGGATACCGTTCGTGTGACGACACAACTGTGCAAGTTCCCTCGCGAACTCGCGTTTATCCCGATCTGAAATCGCGCTTGTCATTCCATGAACTAATCTTCACAAATTGAGAGTGACAATCTGTCGAATCCGGAAGGCAAGTAGACAAGAGTGTTTGAGTTTGAAACGTTTTCATCTGCACCTATGCTCTACAACCTGCTCTCTTTCCTTTTCTTTGTTTCCCGAAATTTCTATATATCATTTGTGTAGACAAACTACAGCGGATATCTACAATAGTTTATTAGAATGTTTGCGATACATTTCTAATTAATTTTATAATTAATGTAATTTTCTCTGGGAATGTAATGCAACAGCTGACTTGAGTAAGTAGCACTCATATGTCGCGAATAATGAATCTTATGATCGCGTCTGTGATAGCTATCATTACACACGAGGTCCAAGGTCAAAAAAAAGGCCTGACAATATTTGCAATTGTTACGTACATTTACAACTGGGTAACGTGCATTCCGTTTTTCGGCATAAAATAATTTCTCGCAAAGTACAATTTTTATTTTATTTCGCAATTACAGAAAATGTCGATATTTAAAATAACTTGTGGGGAACGACTCTGCATATACCTAACTCAACATTTAAAGTGTACGATAAGATATACCTCGTTTTATGAAACTTGGAATCAACTCTGCAATTATCTTGGCAATTTTCCTTCGTCAAATGTAAATAACGTTGTAATTGCCACTTTTTTTTCTCGTTTTGCGATTCATGCTTTTAACACGACCACGTGTTAACCGGCGAAATTGTATTACGCTGGGAGTGTAGTAGTAGTTTAAACTACTGATTACTAATCAGACGCGATTATGTGATGTTATCATTATTTTACAATGACGTCAATCAGAAACTCGTCATACTTCCGAAGATCGATCAAGAAATGACGGCCGCCAGTAACGCGATGCCGACTGCACCTTGCATGGTGTAAAACATATCCTTTTGATGCGCATAAAGATGGGCATTGTAAAACTTGGAGCGATAAATGCGGAAATTCTCCGAAAAATGTAGATGGATTAAAAATAATCGAATTATTTAATTACAAGAATCGAATTGCTTGAATGGCAAAATACAAAATTGTGTTAAAAATGTCTGCATTCCCCGAGTATGCTACTATATTTCTATTGAATCATTTGTATTGATCTTGGCCGGTCACGAAGTAACAGTACCAATGCAGCTAAATGTTAACTGAAAATGTACTCATTTTGTATTTTAATTCTTGCTAAAAAACGACTAAAATTTTTCAAAATTTTATTCTCTTTTTATTATTTATATCGAATTTATTATTTATCGAATTTTAAACGGTAAAAAGTTTTTGTATTTTTATATGAATTTTATTGAATAAGACTTTAAAAATCCCAGCCTTCGAGTAACAATGAATAGTTTTGCAGATTTTATCTCGTTTTCACTTTTACAATTTTGAAAGCTTGAGAAATACGATAATAAAAAGCTAAAAAATGGCAATACATTGACAGAAGGATTAATAATTTAAAAAACAAAATTAATTTCGAAAAATATTCAATTTTTCGTAGAATATTTTTTTATTCTGTTATATATAATTTATCTATTTTTTCTGTTTTTTACAGATTAGGAATTCTCAAGCAATCGAAAAATCGAAATCTTTACGCTTGATAGATAAACGAAGAAACATTGATCTTTTAATGAGGAAAATTAGAGAAGCTCAATTGCAGATAAATTGATACACGCATTTGATGCTTTCAGATGATCTTTAATATTACATGAACCATCCGTTTATCAAGAAATATCAAATACATTTCTATGTTAGCCTCGTCAAATTAACTTTAATCTTGAGGAGACTTCAAAGATATTATCATGACAACGACAAATTATAATGAAGAGATGTTTAATTCCTGACAAAAAGGAAATCTGATAATTAGAAAATTAATTAAATTTAATATTATGAGCTATTGTGAAATATCGGAAGAATCTTAAGAAATATAATCTCAATCCTACAATAAAAATTATGTCTATGTTTTGAAAGAAACTATCGTATCAACGAGGTAACGGAGAGGCTGATAATCCATAGAACTTCAAAGTTATCTCTGAGATAATAAATTCTCACGCGAACGAGTTAAATTCATAACTCTTGAGAATTCACCTATTATCAAAAGAAACTTTTATTATAAATTTACGAACCTGTCAAGTTCTATATAATGTATGATAAAAAACACTATAACAGCATGTAGAAAATAAAAATTTTAACGTGACAAAGAATACACGTGAGACTGCGTCAAGTTTATTTCGTATTGCTATAGAAGGTGAATATACCAAACACATTTCTTTCGAACGAAGGAAGCGAGGCAAAACGAAAATAGACTTTTTAAACAATAGTCCTATTGACAGAAATGATTCTTGCGAAACGCGAAAAGTGCGTATATTAGAGCTAATAAGTTTGTGCCGTTTCTGTCAGTATAACATTACATTATATAATCGCGTCAGGCGGTTCAATCATATAAACGATGACCTTGGGGACTTCTTACCGGTGGACCGTCAGCCTGTCTGTTTCGAGGAAACGAAGCCGGAGATGATGCCGAAGAGGAGCTGACATTAGTTGTCGCACTTGGTTATCTCATTTTGACGAGAGGACGAAACTCTTGGGGAATGTCACAATCTTTTTATTGGCGAAAGAGCAAGCATAGCACTTAGAGTTGAAAGTTAAAGTTAAATAAGAAAGAGAGTAACCACGTGAGACACGATTCACGTGCTCGATAAAAGATGACTGTCTCCTACACTGCCGAGGTAGCCACTTGCAAGGGCCTCGGTTGCTTCCTCAAGTTATTACTCAGGTAAGATTTTGAATTTTTAGCATTTGAGAGATTGATTAATCTGTTCCAGTCAACTGGAATACATTATATTTAAAAATTTTTTTAAAAATTTTTAGCTATTTTTAGCTATTTTTTATCATTCGATTAATTTTTTTTTTATTCATAATATCTCTATTTTTTGATATTTTAATGCCTGATTTATGTTTATATTTTAACTTCTGAATTTTTATTTTTTATTTCTCAATGTGATGCTGTTATTATCATTCAATGTCTTATATTAATTTTGCAGCTGTTCATATTTATTTTTCTACATTTATTTCCTGTTTTGCATTCTTTTTTTATTTTTCTCCTATGATTAAAATAGCAATTATAATTTACATAAATACGATTTGTATGCTTTCTCATTTTACTAATCGTTTCATTAAAAAGTTAACGCGTGGGTTTGTAAATGTCAATGACAATTCACGTAGGTCGCATTCTTGAGAATAATACGAATTATGTTGGAGTACTTCCAATTGCAAGTAACGGGTAGCGAACATTTCCAACGTATTTGCATAAAAATATAACACTTCGTCGTTCAAAGTTGATACACCTCAAGCAATGTCGCTACTAGTAGCGAGGCATAAAATAAATCAAGATACGAAGCAGGATTATTGACTTTCGGCTCGATGACAGCACACAAGTTACGTTATCGCGTTTTGTCACTTTGTGATTTAATAAATAATCGTCAAATTTTAAATGCATTATTGCTATTGAGATTTTCTTAGCAAGTAGATGAGATTGCTCATTATGAGACAATGATAACACTTTGACAGATGTTTCGCGTCTGCATCTAATTTACAAGTCGCGTAATTTTGTTTCAGATGGCGAGCGAGCATTTACAAACTTGTCTGGATCGATCTGACACTCTTCCTCTCCATCTATTACTCCCTCTCCGGTATTTACCGATTATTATTGAACGAGGAGCAAAAGAAAATATTCGAATCTGTGGTGTCATACTGCAACGAGTACAACGAACTGATACCACTGTCATTCGTCCTAGGTTTCTATGTCAGTATCGTCATGACCAGATGGTGGAATCAATACATGACGATACCATGGCCTGATTCCATCGCAGTCTTCGTATCAGCCACTATACATGGGAACGACGACCGTGGTCGTCTAATGCGTCGAACGATCGTTAGGTACCTTGTGCAATGTAAAGTATAGCATTCATAAAGCACAACTAAAGTTGCATTCAATTTAAAGAAAGACATGTCTCGATTTTTCTTTAAACGATAGAAAAAAAAGATCGATTAACTCTGCAACGGCACACTTATTTTCAGTATTTTAGAACAGCACACATAAGTCATTTATATCCAATTCGATTTTGAGGCTCTTAAAGTTCTCGAAAAATGCTCGAAAAATTCTATAAAAATTCATACATGTTCTTTAAAGTTTCTACTAAATTATTCTGCTACGTAGACATTGGAAAAAAAGTTTAGAAAAGTTATAAAAATTACATAAGTGTAGAGAAATAAGAAATGACATAGACACAATATTTGCCGTTGGAGAGTTAAATATTCCAAGGTATATAATATTTTCTAAAAATGTCAAAATATATAATAGTCTGTTAAATAAATCAGTTAAAATATTATCATTAAGTATTTAACACATGTTATATTAAACAAGATAAAAAAAATATTTCGTACACATTTTTTTTTTTATATATTGTGTAGCGAGTTTTACTTTAGCCAGTTCTATATACAAGAGTTTAGTTTCTTTAATAAAAACAAAATTCCTTTTTTTCAGATACGTGTGTGTTTGTCTGACTATAATCCTAACAAACGTCGCGCCGCGTGTAAAGAAGAGATTTCCTACTCTAGAGCATTTCGTGGAGAGCGGTTTGTTGCTGGACAATGAGTTAGCGATATTTCAAAGTCTAAATGAGAAATTCCCGAAGCCAAGTAAACATTGGCTGCCGATAGTTTGGGCTTCCAGTATCGTGACCCGAGCCCGATATGAAGGTCGAATACGTGACGATTTCGCAGTGAAAACTCTAATTGATGAACTTAATAGGTTCCGCGGGATGTGCGGCAGTATATCGCACTATGACACAATCAGCATCCCATTAGTGTATACTCAGGTAGACATAGAGACTACTTAAATTAATAATTCCGGAAGGCAAAGCAATAGGTGTAAGAAATTTTGAGAAGTCGAAAATAATAATTATTAAATATTTATAAAAATAAAATTAATAATTAATAATAATTTTTATAAAAATAATAATTAAATATTTAATAAATAGAGTCGCATAGTTTATCAGTTTGCCACATCGAATTCTAAATTCTATTTTTACCGTAGGTCGTAACATTAGCCGTCTATACATATTTTTTAACTACTGTAATGGGTCGACAGTGGATTCAAAAGTCGGACTCAACCATAGATCTGTACTTCCCAGTATTTGCGACATTGCAATTCTTTTTCTATATGGGCTGGTTAAAAGTAGCCGAAACGTTAATCAATCCATTCGGCGAGGACGACGATGATTTTGAAGTAAACTGGTTAATCGATCGCAATTTGCAAGTAAGAACTACCTTCTCGTCGTTTACTTTTTTCTCTCTTGAAATTCTAAAATAATGCTATTTTTTTGTTTTTAAGGTAAGTTATCTAATCGTTGACGAGATGCATAACGAACATCCTGAACTCATACGTGATCAATATTGGGATCAGATATTCCCCGCGGAACTCCCCTACACCGCCGCAGCACAACCCTTTCGCGAAGAACATCCTAAACCTTCAACAGCTGGCATACAATTGTCTGCTGCGCAACAGGAATTGCAACCATCGTCGGTTAAAATTGACGAGATAAATGATCAAATGGATGATCAGAAATTCCACTCCGACATCGCTGACGATGCTGCATCAGGAATATGTTTTACCGCAGGAAAGATGTCCCGGTAACTACAAATTACTTCACATTTGAATAGTTTTTAATTTAAATTTAACGTGAAGCAGGTCTATTCACATTTCATATTTTTAATGCAGAAGCAATACAGACAGTACCGAGAGATTAATAAGGTAGCTATTTATATCTTCATCTTGTGATAAAAAATTAATGAAGAATAAAACTTGTTGGAATTCCAAATACATATAATAATTATAATTTCATTTTAATAATACATATATTAAACATAAAGGTAATAACATTAGATAATAAAGTTATACTTTTAAAAAAACACTACAATTTATAGCGTAATATAGTATTATAATATTGATGTGAAAATGATAACTTATCTTTACGATTCTAAAGTTCTGTTAATTTTTTATTAGAAGCACCAGTAGAGTGAGCAATCGAGATCGCAATATCAGTGGCGACTCGACTAGCAATTTGGGTGAGTCACTCACGAGGGTAGCCAGCGTCACCAATGCACTTAAGCGACTGTTTAGTAAAGATGACAGGACGGACGGGGGTACCACGAGTGCCGCCAAAGCCACGGGAAAGATGCCGAGCATGGGTTCAACAACTTCATTACAACCACGACCACCTGGTACGTATTTTGTTTAACGCAAGGATCCCTATTTTATAACTCTTAACGACAGCATCGATGTCGTTATATTATCATTGCACAAGTTGTGTAAGTAAAAAGACAACGACAATATAATCAATACCGACACTGTCGCGTTAAGAGTTACAGATTAGGAATTACATTACTTAAGTATTACATTAAAACGACTGATTAAGGATAAAGTAATAATGTCATAGGTGCAGGTGGCTCCATGAGAATAGGCGTCATTGAGGAAGTGGACGAGCAGATGACATTGACATCGTTAAGACAATCGAACGAAAGCAGGCCTCACGTACAAAATATATTTACGCAAGGTCCGCCACCGCCAAGTGATCCCGTCGACGTTCCTGGTGTCGCACAATCTTACAGTCGTGAGATATTCTCCAGGAGTGCACCCGCACGTGCAGGAGCTTTAATAATAGCCGAATCCGCCAGTGCAGAATCCGCGGTCGAAAGGCGGAACATTTTAAGGTTAATAATTTAATGATAAGTTCAAAAAATCAATTCCGATTTCCAATATTTGTAAATGTATATCAGAAAATTCGCAACTGCGTGTATGAATCGTCTGGAAATTTATCGGTTTTATAGCCTTAAATTTTGTTAGAATTAAATTTCACTAGCATTTTTTTAGTATTAAATTTGATTAGAAACTTGAGAATTAAATTTGACGTTTCAATTAAGGCATTTTAATTTAAAATTTATTTTTATCTCAGGACACAAGAATCCGCACCATCAATAAGGTCGAGTGCCATTTATGAACCAGCGTTTAGTTACACCGGTAGTGGGATAAATGACGACTTGCTCAGTACATCAAGCATCTCCTCTTCTGACAATGGCACAAGCGAATTTACGAAATTGAAAACCGAGAGAAAGACTCGAAGGCGTAATCGAAAACTCACTCAAAGTGCTACTGGCTTAAATGAAAATGAATCGAGAAGCCCTCCCGATTCGGAAACTCTTCTGCTGACGGAATTAGCAGATATGTCGCAACGAAGTATGAAAGAACGCGATGAAAACGATGAAATTTAGAAAAAATACGTTGATTTTCGACGTTAATCTAATAGGCCTGAATAACAAATTCGATCGAAGTAAGAAAATAACGTGACATACATACAATGACAGATTTGTTATGTGTCTGCGATGTACTTATGAGATAAGTTTATCATCAAACAATAATGTAATGTTTCACGTACATATGGATTTTATATTACATACGAGTAATCCATATGTAATATATTATCTATAATGATATATATCTATTATATATATAATATATATTATATATATAATAATATATATAATATGTAATATAAATCAATTGTGAAATTTTGCAGTTAGCAATTTTTTTAGCATTCTTATGAAATCTGCTTTAACAACGACAAGTTTGTAAAGAGTTAAAAATATTTTTTACACGAGCATGTATAACGCAGTAGTATCATCGTGCGAAAGTTTTTCGCGAAAGCCAGCTGAAGAAATTTCAGTGTTTTCGTTTATTTATAAATTAATAAATGCAAAGTGTTTTTTAAGTAAAAGTGAGTATAAAAGCATATGATAATTATATAGGGTGCTTTCCAAGAGATACACGATGTGACACATTGTGCATCATTATATCTTTGTTTACCAATGTTAAATAAGGATGAGGTGATCACTGTGTTATATATTGGGTCGCTTGAAAGACATCCATGCACTGAGAAAAAATCTAAATTTAATATTGGAAGATAGTTGGTTAATTGCTTATTTTGTTGCTCTTAATATTAAAAATAAGTAATTTTCCGTATTAAGTTATTAAATTTGATTTCTGTAATGAAAGCAAAGAAACATAAGATAAAAGTAAAAATGCTATTAATGAAATTGATGCTATTGAAAACTTGTTAATGCTCAATCAAAATGTTCGGTTAAAAATCTATATTTATCGCAATTTTAAAAAAGGAAATTTAGTCTTCGGAAATTATTCACAAGGATAGAGAACTTGAAATTTAATCAAACAAAAAGATTTTTTAAAGAAATATGTAACTTAAAATTTTGTATTTTTTAAAATAAAAATTTAATTTTCGCGTTTCATCTTATAATATATTGTACACGGTATTTTATTGTACGCTTAAACGACTTGACTATCGCTGGTCATTTTCGATTAACATTCCACGATGTGTATGATTTGTTACGGTGTTATGAGCCATTTGTTTTGCAGTATTATTGAAATAAAGTATTTTCAATATGATACGATTGATTTTTATTTTAGCAAAATATTACAGGCACCTATTACTTTTGTTTTACAACAAAGTACGATAAAAATCGATTTTTTTTCTCCTATGAAAAAAATCAGAGATTCTAAAAGTGATGTAAAAAAAAAATACCGTGTCTCGAGGTTTTACCAGATCAAGTCGTTAACGTTTTTTATGCAATCATTTATCGTATTTGCTTCATATTGGCTTTTTACAATTGTTTTAAATTATATAATAATTTTTTAAAATAAATAATTGACGTTTTTGTATGTGAAATTATGCGATGAATACAAAAAAAACATTTTTTTTCATATATTTTCAAATTTTTGTATAATAATAATTATTATTATTACACAAAGAAAATATATGAAAAAAAAATTCTCAGTTTTTTTTTGTATGATATCTACTTTCAGAATCTTTTTGATTTTTTTCATAGGAGGGAATGTGTGTTGTACTGTGCAATATGTCTGGATAAACTTAAATCTGAATCTTTGGTAGAAAGAGCTAATATACACAACTCTTCGGCCAATTCATAATTGTGATTCATAGTTAATTCTATAAACCAATCACAAAGTCGTACTAACTTCTTAAGTTATGAAATAAATATTGACTATATTCATAGTTCAATTTTGTTTTAAGGGTATTTTCTTAAGATGCTAATATACCCGTGATTGGCATCTTAAGATTTAAAAACTGATTATAAGAACTGACACTATAAATATAAAGATTTTAAAATGGATGTACTTAGCAATGGCTGCTGTCATGCATCGTTTGCAATTTCGATGTAGTCCGACGAGAGATAGATGTGGTGACGACGATCGACACCAAATATCACCAAACATGCATGAAACTGAAGCTCTGATATATTTTACGACACTCGCGATAATCTTTCGCACAGTTTATTTTTAGACGAAAGTTCTCACAAGAAACACGAAACGGTTCGAACGCAAATCCGCCATGTCACGTTCGTAATTGATCGCGTTGATCGCGATTCAAATTTTAGCGGCCAGTGCCAGTCCATGAAAAAGAAACGCAGTGTACTCGTTCTCCAGACGAATTTCGAACAACGGTTCTGCGCAGATTCCAAGTGCAGTCATTTAAACATTCGCACCTCGATAATTTTAAAGGCTATGTTCCAAATTTATTGCTACCACTGAAAATGAATACAGTTTACGTTACGTGCACTATAGATTTTCAGTACTGGCAGTCAATTTTGGAAACACAGCCAAAGTGACAGCTCAAGAGAAATTAAAATGAATTCTTATCAAATAAAAATAATCATCGAAAAGAAAAATTCAAAAATACATACTTCTATCGCTTCTCAAGAGAGAAAGCATTAATATTAAAGTGGAGAGAAGCTTGTAGGAAATCGATTTTTGTTATGACAAAAGATAAAGCAAAAATTATATTATATACTGTAAACAAATATATAAAAATATAAAAATAAATAAATAAAATAATAAGTAATTAAATTAATAAGTATAAATTCATATGACATCAATAAATCAAGAATAAGCTTTAGCTTTTATTTTAATAAATAAAATAAGTAAAATTTAATTACACGAAAATGTGATTTATTTTCTTCTTATTTTCTCTTATTGAAAATGGAAATTGCTAAATCTGAAAATGAATATTAATCAAACATTACTTTAGTAAATTTTGTATTATATGAAGTTATATGCAATACATGTGTATAAAAATAACGATTCTTTTTTAATGCAAATTGTTCCGTTTTCTCTACAGAAATTATTAGTTATTACTCTATTTGAAGTAGAATTTCAAAAAAGCAAAAAAACGAACCAATTTATAGAGACCCTCCATCATCTCCGGCGATTATAATTGACTTCCCGTACAGCGTAGAACGTCCCTTGAAGGAACGTTCTAAAGACGACCAAACGATGTCTTACATCTTAAGGACATCCCTTGATAAAGTGTGTTGTGCAGGCTTCATTTTTTATTTTTTCTTAAGCATTATTTATTATACAATTCATTTTATTAATTTTTTTCAAAATTTGATAAAATCATATAATTTAATTATTCAGCATACATTCACAATATTTTTTTCACATATAATAACATAAAAAGATTCAAAATATACAAAGATTGAATAAATGTTAAGTGCAGATTGTTCAGTTTTTACTGGATATACTTGCTATTAGAGAAGCTATAAATAAAAACTCGAAAATTTTCTCAATAAAATATATACTTTCAAATTGAAATTATCAAGATCTTCGGTAAAAATGACCAATCTGTAAAGCCCTTCCATTACCTCCGACGATTACAATCGGTTTTTGCTTATTTGAAATTTTATTTTAAATTGAGAATATATAGTTAATTTCTGTAGGGAAAACGGGACAATCTGCATTAAAAAAACATTATATATATATATATATATATATATATATATATATATATATATATAAGATCTGCAAAAAGTCTGGAAACGCTAAAATATCTCGAAAACGATCAACTTTAGCGAAAAATATAAGCAAAGTTGTAGGACTTAAAAAATCTATCTAACTGATGATGAGAGGTTAACCTTCAAGGGTGGAAAGATTGATCTTCAAGGTTATATGAAGGTCAAATTGAATTTTTTAAATAGGATCCCGCCTTTTTCTAGCTTCTTTCAAGAGAGTTTTTCAAAACACTATAATAAAATATTTTTTCATTAAGTATTTTTCGAATTATAAAGCTTAAAAGTTACCGCTGGCATTAGCATTACGCAACGTATCTGACCAACGGCTAAAACTTCTTGAATATTGTTCAGGATCATGTCCTGGATAATATGTGTCAAGAAGCCAATGTCAAAGTCATTGGAGGTTGTATACCTCTTATTTTCATATTTATGTAAAAATAAATTCTTAACGAAAAAAGGAATGTGTGGCTCAGGACGGAAGTATTTTGCAGAAGACCAGGCTTCCGGTCGAATCTCAAAGCGCTTTGATATTTTTTTCGTGTTATCGTTTATTTCTTACAATATAGTTATGAGAAAATAAAAATATTCATTTTAAACAAATTCTAAGAAACTTACGACATTTATTAGTTGCAGCAATTTCTTTATCAGCCAAATTGATAACGATCACTCATTATCGTAATGTTCCTTCGTAGAAATACGTAAATAGGAGTGTCATTTTTCTGAATTTAATTCATCGCGAGACGATGTTGTATATAATACACTGTATAGTACACAGTTGTCCACAGATATAAATAAATCATGAGTCACCACAATCATAAGCACAAACGATCGCGAAAGAAGATCAATAAGTTTCTAAAGGTGGAGCACGATTATATGAACGAAATACCGATTTATCATTTCCAGCTTTGAAAAATGGACGATGTATCCTAAGAAAAGTGAACGTTGCTATGTAGGTTACATCTACTTTGTCAGAGGGCAGCATTTTGAGGAATTTAAACCTATCAGAAATTGTGTATTCCACAATACATGATTTCTGATAGGTTAAAATTTTTATTCTGTTTTCTGTTCCCTGTTCTTTTTATTGTGCGGAGCCCTTTACAAGTTTTGGACTGTCATGTCCTCTCTCAGATTTCTCTCTGGTAGCACGATTATACGAACCAAATATTGATTTATCATCTGCAGCTTTGAAAAGTAGACGTATGTACTCTCAGAAAAGTGGACCTTGCTATGTAGTTTACATCCATTTTGTCAGGGGGGGCAGTAGTTTTGTTATAATTTATTAGTTTAGTAGTCGTGTTTATCAGTGTGTATATGGATTTCAAACTCAATAATACTCGATTTTTCTTTAAAATTGTGATTTTAGTGTTATCATCAAAATTTGATTATCAACAGAGATGATAACTGCAAAGAAAAAATTGTAATTTTTCGGTAATTGATATATAAAATATTATAACTTTACAAGTATGTATATTTATTTATAGTATACACATGCATTTATGTAAATAAAAAATCATGAATTTAATAATATATTAATCAAATAATATTTCATTATGATAATAGCAAATTTATATCAATTGTTGATAATGTTAGAGTTCTTCAATTACTTTCGGATCCTTAGAGCTCTTTTTATACCGCCGAAAATTTTCCCAGGATTGACGGTTCTTAATAGTATCTCATGGTAATACTATCCAAATCACATAGAAATTAATTCCGAAATGTAATAGATGCTTCATATGATCGAAATGCCGAGCAATATAATAATAAAATAATGAATTTAATTGCGAGAGACAAGTTCAAATAATGAAAAGTAGTTCTTAGCAGTACCGCTAGATGTCAATATTTGCACATTAAATCGTTTTAAGCTGCGTTGAGATTCGAAGAACGAATTGGAACCCGATAATCGTATCATGAACTATTTCTAAAGTTATCACATTAATCGTATCTTAAATCGATATCAAGATAATATAAATGAAATGCACGCGAGAAATGCGTACGTGATAGCAGTTCAATAACACGCTTATTACTCATGAAAAATTACAGCTAAGAGGTCCCTCCCCCCCTCCCTAGAAAGCACAAAGTTGTCTAAAAGATGATTAAAAAACGACTAAATTGTTATTACAAAGATCTTTTAGTGAAAGAATATAGTCGACGAAAAGATGATTAAAAGACGACAGATATCGCACTTCTAGTCATTTTATAGTCTTATCCATATAATAACTAAAGGATGACTTCTTTAAATATCTTTTAGTCATCTTTAATACTTCTTTTAGTTTTTATATCTTGATACAATATAACGTTTAATAATATCGAAAAGATATCTTTTTCATGTTGTCTTTCAGCAATACAAAAAGATATCTTTTAGTCAACCTTTTGCTTTGCGAAAATGACATCATAGAAAGATGACGGAAAGATGTCTTTTTTTAAGTTGTCTTTTCGACAAAATTAATATGTCTTATAAACATCTTTTAGTCTTGCTGAAAAAACAATCTACAAACAATGTCTTTTCGTCAGCTTTTCGCTTTGTCGGAAAGACAAATTAAAAAAAGATCTCTTTTCGTTATCTTTTAGTATTTTGTGCCATAGATTAATTTTAATCTCGATTTAACTTATTTTAAATTTTTTTTATAGTTTTAAAAATTAGGAAAAATGACACACAATAAATTATTATAAAGCTTAGATCTTTGCATAACGCATTAAAAAAATTAATCAATCAGAATGTTTTATTATGGAAAGAGTAAAAATGAATTTGATGGTCTTTCTAACAAACTAAATCACCTAAATTTTAAATCTTATAAAAGTTATAAATCTCAGTCATAAGGCATTAACCAATCACAGTCGAATGTAAAAAGAATAATTGATTACGATTGGTCAATTTTTTATAGCTTTAACACTTAAAGTAATGACTTATTGTAGAAAGCCTAAGGATATATTTACACGAACTTGCATAGAGACATAAACGTACGCATAAAGAAAATAATCCAATCACATTTTACGCACGATTTTATAAGAGAAATGAGATTGGATGATTTTCTTTATGCATATGTTTATGTGCGAGTTTGCGAGTTTATATATATGATGGATATACCTTAATATATTTTCTTATGCATTATGCATTACGTAAGACTCTACACTATCAGCTTTAAAGCAAGGAGCACAGACCTTAGCATAACGCATAATGCATAAGAAAAAGAACCAATCAAAGTCCTTCATTTCTTTTCCATGAAATAAAAGACTCTGATTGGTTGATTTTCTTACGCCTTTTGCCAGAATCTGTGTTCTCATCCTAAAAGTACATACGTCGGAACACGGACCTTTCAAAAATAAATTAATCTATTGTTTCATCGAAAGAAAAGAAATGAAGGACTATAACTGATTCATTTTTTTACGTATTATGCGTAATGTGTTATGCAAGATCCTGTGTTCCTGCCCTTGTGGAAAGCCCATTAACATCCAATCTACATTGGTGGAAATGGACAAGAGCGGCCTGTACGTGATCAGCCTGATCACGTGATATGGAGACTCGTCAAGACTGGTTGAAGCGCAGCTTGGTGCAGCGCGCGGACGCGGACTTCGGGCCGCGTCGGAGATGATCGGAGGCGTCGGAGCACGTTCGGCTCGAATGAGAATGAGGTGGGGCGGCCGGTACGGCAGGGCAGACACAGAGTGCATCAGCAGTGCGTCGACGTTCGCCGTTCGGCAATCGGCGTCGTGGCCGCCGTGTTGTTGGATTGTTACGTGTGGAGTGGGTAAATCGAGAGGGGCTCGCTTGGCGAGCCGAGCCGAGCCGAGCGGAGCCGAGTGCCGACTGTCTGTCTGTGTGCGGAGTCAGCGGAGTCAGCGGAGTGCGCTGCCGGATCATAGCGCCGAGCGCGAGGAGCAGCGAGGAGCAGCTCCGAGTCCCGAGTCTCCGAGCAGCCGCGGTGCGGTCGTATGTTGCTCGTGTGTGCCATAGGGGGCCACTGCCGGACACGACACGGACACGACACGATCACACAGTAGCGCGCGTTCGCGTTCGTTTACAAGATGGCAGACGACGGTCCGTCTGCGGCGGAGGACGCGACCGCGGCGGTGGCAACGGGACTGGGGGACGGTGATTCTCGCGTGACAAGGGAGCGGCACAAACGCGCGGACGCCACCACGCCGATCGTCACATCGGGCCAGGACGCCTCCGCATCCTTCGTGGAGCGCGTCGGTGGACACGAGGACGCCTCGAGCAGCGCGTCTCCGTGCGAGCTCGACGATCATCATCGTTCTCATCAATCTCACCACGAGCGTCGTCTTCATCATCGTCATCAGTATCAGCATCAGCATCATCATCCTCATCCTCGTCATTCTTACCACCATCATTCATCGTCTCATCATTGTAATCATCACCACTTTAATCCTCATCGCCATCACCTTGCTAATCATTGCGACAACGATCGCGTTAGTGGTGATTCTTCGTCGCCCGTCGACGCGACTGGGCCAACCACGAGCGACGGCGAGGAAGAGAACGGCGACGGCATCGGTCTCGGAGCGTCTTGCGGTGGCGTCGGCGTCGGCGTCGGCGCCGACGGCGACGACGACGACGACGACGACGGCGGCGGTGGCGGTGGCAGTGGCGGCGACGGCGGCAATGGCAGTGATAGTGTCGGCCTGTACCACGGTGATGTTAGAATCGAGGTAGTCCGGAAGGACGACGGAAGGACGGCGGAGGACGACCACGGGGACGGCGGCAACGGCGTCAGCGTCGGCGGCGTTGATAGTGACTGCGACGGTGATAGTGCTGGCAGTGCTGGCAGTAGTAATAATAGTATTAAAAGTAGTAAAAGTGGTGCTGGTGGTGTTGCCGCGGAAATCATGACCGGTGGTAATAATAATAATAATAATAATAACAACGCGGGGACGCGCGTCGGTGTCGAAGATGCCGACGGCACGTCGTCGTCGTTGTCGACGCGACGCTCGGCACCGAGCGCGGACAGTGCACCGGAAGTGAATGACCGTGAGGATCGCGACGCGGGCAGGCGGACAGTGATCATCGCCGTCGCGACGAGAGAGGAGGAGACGACGAGAACGACCGAGGAGAGCGCGTCGGTGTCGGCGTCTGCGAAGACAGACAACGCCGGCGTCGCCGTAGCCAGGCATCAGGGCAGCCCGTTCAAGGGACAGGTTAGGATGGCCGAGGATACCCTCGTCGGGCCCTGCGGCAAGAAGCGGTGCGCGGATCGATACGACAGCTCCGAGAGCTCTGACAGGTGAGTGAGCGAGACGATAGAAAGAAGAGAGGCGAATGGAATGGGAGAATGAAAGAGAGAGAGAAAGAGACAGTCGGCGTGAGGGGAGAAAGGAGAGAATGAGAGAGAGAGAGAGAGAGAGGGCGCGAGAGGGAGAGAGAAGCAAGAGGGAGGGTACGGTAGGTCTAATAGATTCTCACGAATCGGGAACGTACAAATCCGCGATTCTGAATCGCTCGATCGTACGAGAAACCAATGAATAATGTATTTCCCGCGTACTCCGGAACTCGGAGCTCCGTGATCTCCATACAGGAACGCGCGACGAATTTCGCCTCGAGAAAAAAAGAGAGAGCTATAATAACCCGAGACTAGGAAGATTTGTAAACAAAGCGCCGCGTGAAACGATCGCAGTAACAATACCTACGCATAGACCGCGTTCCGCGAACGAGTGGCTTTTTTTTTTCTCTCGACACGTTCCGGGAAGCAGACCTTCCCCGCACTTGCACTCGTCCTCGTCGTGAACACGAGCGTCGGTATAAAATCAAGTCGTAGAGCTCGCTCTCGATCCAAACCTCTCGCCGCGACTCGATTTCGTTAGCGGTCCGCTTCGCGATGGCATTTCCCGCCCCGAGGAGAGCGTCATAATTGGCGCGAAGCCGAAGAGAGCAGACGAGTAGAGGAGAGCTTCAACGGGGGTCGTTGTACCGCGGTTACGCGACCGACGGCCGTGTCTGCTGCTGCTGCTGCTGCTGTTGTTAGCCGTTCGTTCGATCTCTCTCTCTCTCTCTCTCTCTCTCTCTCTCTCTCTCTCCACTTCTTCGCTTATGTGTGCGTGTTCCGCGTGTGTTTATAGGTAACATAGATGCCTGCTATCTTTCGTCTCTCTTTCTCCCGTCTCTCCCATTTCTCTCACTTGTCCTCTTCTTCGACGCTTCCGTCGGCCGAGCGACTGATTATTTTGGTGCATCGCGCGCGTATATCGAGCGCGTCGCCCACTGTTTTCAGCCGTTCGCTGATTAACGCGTTGCCAAGTATAAACATTAGCGTGCCTTTGCAATATGCCGAGAATACGATCGAATAACACCGACTTCCTCACATTCCCTATGAAGTAATCTTGGGCTTACATCTTGAATTGTATTAAGTAATATGCACGGAAAGAATGATTTTGCTGAAATATCTTCAAATTTAACTGATACAGATTTGAACATTTACGTAGAAAACTCAAGCATGATAAGCAAAAGGTAAAGTTATATAGAATTTTAAGATGAGGAATGAGAGGAATGACCTATAATTATTTTGATAATTCAACAAAATATATCTTACTTAAATTTTTAGATCAGCAAAATCTTTTTTTCCATGTGTTATACGATTTACGCTCGTTTACGCACCAATGAAGATTATTTAACATACGATATAGAGTCGAGAAACTACTAGAAAAGTCATTTCATGGTTTAGAAATGGAAAAAAGGAAATATCTAACGTGAGATATTATCTTTAACACATTTGATAGGCTCTAAAATATCAACAGGGTTCTTTTTTTGATAAACATTATCACCTAAAACTGACCATGTTAAATGTAGCTAATAAATTGTAAATCCCTAACTGAATTTATGAGTTTTTCATCTTTTTCTAATTTTTAAAACTTTAGAACAAGATAGAGAGTACCTGAATTGAACCGAGATTAAAGTTCTAATTTATATTGGAAATGGGCATTAGACAATATTAGCATTTATCAAAATGAAACATTTAAAAAGAATTTCTTGATATTTTAGAGTGAACATATCAAATATGTTCTGAGAATTACATTTTACGTTAAATATTTCTTTTTCCTTTTTCACAGTCATGGAATAATGTAGATTGCCTAATGTTTAATACTTTCAAACATAATTTGTGATCAGAGTTACTAACCTCTTTTAAAAGTACATGTACTCTTTTTGAGATCGTAAAACTTCTGGTCATTAATTAAAATTTTATATTTATAAAATTATATTAGTGGGAATTTAATGAATATTATGTTCGACAAATTTTATTTCATTAAGAGCATCTACATTTACCGCATACAAAAAAATTATACTTCTTCCTTCCGCTTCAAGATTATCTTTTTTTAAAACGAGGGTATTTACATGTACAATACGAATGTATTTACTCTTTTCTTGTGATTCAAATATGATAAACTCCATTCGCGAGTTTCTTCATAACTTCTAAAAATGTGAAATAAAGAAATTGAATAAAAGAAAACGCTATTTTCCTGAAGTCATACTACTCTGCGAAGAGTTAACATCTGCCGCGACTTTCTCGTTCCTTTTTCACTTTATTCGAAAATCTTCTAATCGTAAAAAAAAAATCGTGATTAAACGGCGAAGGAGCCGCGTCTCTCGAGAGTTTCCGATTAACGGCGTGCCGTTGTTGGTCTCGCGGGTTAAGGTGATGCCGATATCTATCCTATCTACCAGCAACGTGAGGGAAAACGGGTCGTAATAAAAGTTTAGTGTCCTAACGGTGCTCCGCCGTGGTATACTAAACTCTCGACCGCTGTATCTACGTAGAAAGTCCTGGACTCCCTCCTCGAATAACCGCGTTATTGTCCCTCGATAGGCGCCGACACGAAACCGACGGTAGCAATGTCTTCCGGTGCGACGCCACGCGTCAGCTTCCGCGTATCTGTCTTCATGCGAAATCTCACGATCGCTCGACGACACACTTGTAGGTTGACACATTTTTCGCGATCTTCGTAACCCTGTGCGATGATTGATTTCACGTACATACTACACACGGAAAAAAAAACGATTTTGCTGAAGTATCTGAATTTTAGGTAGCTACAGATCTGAAAAAAGTTTTGCTGGATCCATCCATCTATCATAATAATTATGTAAAAAAACAACTTAAGCTCGACACAATAAACAACGCTGCAAAAAGTTTTGAACAATCACATTGAGAAAAATGTATGAATCAGAAGATTCTGATTGTATCAGTCAGAATTCCGGTTATCTCAATTAGAATTCCTATTTAATAACTATTTTAATAGATCAACAAAATTTATTTTTAGACTAGTATGTAGCTAAATATTTAGATACTTCAGCAAATCATTGCATAAATCGACATAGCATACTTTAAGTTCATAAATGTAGTTTCATTCCGAATTTAAACTCATTTATTCTTATTTCAGTTCATTTTTTTACCAATTGTCCTGAGCTTTGATTTATCATTTTCTGCTTCACAAGTTTTTTTTGTTAAGTATTAAAATAAGAAGGAATTCTGGAGCGAAGAGATTTTTGCAGAAAGGGGGGGGGGGGAGAGAGAGAGAGAGATAAATTAACGAAAATGCCATATACTGTATAACACAATGTCAAAGTTTTCATTTTAATTATTAGGTATATTGCTTATTGTTAGTCCACCATATCCAGATTAGTATATCCGTTTTGTATTTTTAGGTTAAAACGATTTGCGTAACATAAGAAGAAGCCGCATTAAGATACATTTTTCTCTCGTGAGATATCGTCGCACGTTTTCGTCTTATTTTATATACAAGTTTGCGGACTGATAAGCGAGCTCATTCAGATAAAGCAGTCGACATAGTATTTACATTTAAAAATAACGGTTGAGTCAAGTTGCCCATATTTTACATTCCTAAGGTGCGCAACAGTGTTTACTCACATCTTTTCCCTTACAATAAATAGATTTCTCTCGTTTCCCTCCTTCCTTCCCTCTTTTTCTTTGTTCTTTTTTACATACGCACTTTCCTCTATTTCCGATTTATTGCCATAGAATCCGATATACTTCTTTGCACATAAAACGAGAGACATTTACAAATAAATCTGTATTTTCAACTATACTTTTACCGCATCTCGTTCCGCAACGTTTGCTTTTTGCTCGTTTTCCATTCAAAGCTTGAATATATATTGATTTCATTTTGCATGCAGGAAACTTAATAAAGTGCAGCCTACTAAAAAAGCAGACTATCAGACTCGTGATACTTTCACCTCGAGGAAACTAATTCGCATAATAAATTCGTCTCTGAATTCTATCCGCAAGGTTCGAAAGGTTCACGTGCATTCATTTGTTCATTTATTCCTTCGTTCCTTCGTTCATTTATTCAGCATGATGTTTAGTCGGCAGTGGAGCAGCGTTCGCATTCTCTCGTTCAGGCTTCAGGCGCGCGCGCGCGCGCGCGACGGATATTATTTTTAGAAGAATCCAAGTCCGCATCGGTCGGTCGGTCGGTTCCTCTGCCGGGTTTACGCGTCGTCGATTACGCGTCGCTCCCTCGACTTCACCTGTACCCATAACTCAATGATGGAATACCGGTTGGAGCCTCTTCCTACGAGTTTCGTTTCACTTCGAGTTCTCTCTCTCTCACCTTCAAAGATTGTGACATGACAAAGTTTTCCTAAAGTATTTAAAAATTTAAATCTAGATGCAGAGAGCTTAAATAAATTTTGTTGATCAAAAAATAATTAAGTAGGACACTCGACTTTTTACAACATTGCTTGTCATGCTCTAGTTTTCTACATAATTATTTTGATGGTCCAACAAAATTATTTTCTGATCTGCATCTACTTAAATTTTTAGTTACTTCAGCAAAATCGTTTTTTTCCGTGAAGATATCTTTTAGTTTCACTTTAGTTCTAAATTAGGCATGCTCTGCGAACGCTTCCGTACACCAGGATACCTGATTATTCATCTTGATTGTGACATTTCTTTGTTAGATATGAAATATGAATGTTTTCAAAAAAAAAAAAACTTTCGTAAGTAAAAATTGAAAGAAAATGAAATATTTACGACTATCTTAAAGAAAAGCTAATAAAGTTCTTTGCTAGGAATATTTATTATGCAACTGAGAAGGTAGAGTTTCGGAAAGAAATACCTGAGAATTCTTCAAGAATTTCATTTCATTTCATTGGTAACGTACGACTACGAATACATTCGTATTTAAATATTCAGTGCTTCGCGATTTTCTTGAATTGAAAATTAATTGTAATTAGCAATGGCGCGATAGTACAAAGTGTTTAATTCTGTATAACGCAACGAGGTCAAATCGATCCTCGTTGTATGTTTAATTCAATTTCCTCCTCGTTTTCGTTGTGTCGTTGTTTTAATGCTCTTGGGGTATTAGACGTTGGCTCGATCAATTCTTGGCTCGTATGCGGCCGTTCCAAATAAGCTGACCTATTCCCCCCTTAAATCCGGCGGAGCTTATAAACACATCGCCTGTAATAAGCGTCATTAATTACTACGCCACAAATGCCGCAAATGTAGGAAGCGAGTTTGAGCGAGCCGCGTCGGTTGCGCTACCATAATTCATAATCATTTTCCTGCCATCTGCTAAGCCCGCGCGCTTCGAGCTTTCGACGGCGACGTGTATTGCTTACTACTTGCCTACAGTACAAATGTTTTGTATCAGGTTTTATTCTTCGTTTAAAAATACGACGTTAATTTATTCTTTCTTCTTCTACGCTGACCGTACATCGCTTTTACGGTCCACTTCGCGAAGTAATTTGCATCAAAAATCTTCGTTTTTTTTTTCGTAACTTCTGCTTTCGTGAACACATCGTGCGCAAATACACAGTGTTACGCGAAACATACCAGGCGAGTTTCATAATTCTATTACATGCGTTTTATACTAATTGATGCAGAGTGGTTTTATCAGTGCGATATGTCAGTATTCAGGAATCTATAATAATCTGTGATAATTGATTCAGAAAACATTTTAATTTATTGCTTCGCGCTAATCGCAATTTTCTCTATTTCCGTACTTCCTGTACAAATACTTGAATCAATAGTTCAAAGACGATTTATATTTATATATATATATATATATATATATATATATATATATACACGTGCGATATTTTTACCGAGGAAGTATGGAAATAGGGAAAGTTGTAAATAAATTATGCGGAGCAACAAAATTAAAATGTTTTATGGATTAATATTATTACAGATTATTTGTTAAAATATATAAAATAAATTTGATAAAAAATTTTGTGATATGTGTACTTTATATCTCTTTGAAAAATTATAGGTACACTGAAAAAAATGATGTTATATGTTAACAATAATATTTTAATTGAAAATAATTTTATTAATTCACACTATTAATGAAACAAATAACGTTCTTGTTTTAATAAAATTTATTTCTTTCATTAATATTATTGTAAATGTAGGTGTTGTAGAAAATGTAGAAAAGGAACAGTTTGCGTTGGATAATAATGTACGTAATGAAAGTAGGTGCGAGCGAAAGATCTTTGCGATGAGGTCTTTATTGATTTATTAGATTTAAACGAAAACAACAAACATTGTGTGATTATATTTTACATTTCCCAAATAAATATCTCTGTTATTTTGCAAAGTCATATTAAGATAACGAGTCAGTACCGAATTGAAAAGTCCTACACAAATCAACAAGATTATTTTCAATTAAACTAATAATGCTGTTGATGCGTCATTTTTTTTCAATATAGTAATTGATTTGCTGTTTTCTTTGGAAATTCTTTGAAAATTAGAGAGAAACCTCAATTTTGTTTAGAAAATTTCTACAGAAAATGTGTTCACAAAAACGGCTTTCTCACGTCTCAACGAATCATCTCGACGTACCCTTGGTTTATGGCGGAAAGTTTGTCCAGTCCAATTTTGTGCGTACATACGGTCGTAACACGTCGTCGTTCGTGTATGACTTAACGATGCGGCGGCCGAGAAAATGGAACTAATGGTCTCAAGCTTTCTAATCGCCGATTACGACATCCTTCGTGAAGACCGCAAGGCAGCTAAGCAACGTTCGCTCGCAAGAAACCTTAACGCCGCCTCCGCGTGGCATGTCTGTGTCTCCTCTCTCGCTCTTTCTCTCCCTTTAAACTCCCGTCATTTTATGCATCGTTCGGGACTTGCCTATTTTTACTCGCCCACACGAGACATCGTAAAGCGCGGCTAAAGCTGGACAAAAATGCCGGTGTTCGGTTACAGCCAGACTTCATTGTTGAATCGGAGAGTGAAAATGACACTTCGGCTCATCGTCATCGTCGTGCTATAATAAGATTAAAAATATTAAAACATCAGATATATTTTTATGATTGTCTAGCGCTAAAGTAGTACTTTTCACTAAACTGAAATTTAATCAGACAAATTCCGACAGACTTTACTAATTGTCCGATTTTTTATCGCTATATTTTTTCAATATTTTAGAAGGAATTTAATTAAATGAATTTTATTTTTTGTCTACTCATCAATTGTGTCAAGTAGCATGTCATTTTCGACATTTCAAATTTATCTCTCTTTCTATTTATAGCTGATGAAAACTCCAAAATGAGTTGATTCGAGAGAGAATTTTATGAATTATTCAACATTTATGTATTAATTTTACATTTGTTAAATCAGCTATCTTGCTTTCTGCGCTATACTCTTATTATTCCGTTCTTAGTCTCATCAATTTAAAGAATCTGTTAAGATATTTGTTAATTTCATGTAAATTTTTTGTTACATTGATGGATGCTCGATTGGAAATATCTCTTTTGTTTTGACTTTTGGATTGACTTTAATACGGAGGAGGCGGTGGCGATGACCGAACGAATCGTGAGAGAACAGAGAATCGTGGGATGCGTAAGCGAAGCCGAATCGGCAACAACCTTTACCTTCACTTCAGTCCGTCGCCCGGGTTGTTCTGCACGTTCCATTCACGAATTTCACTTTCACGGCCATGGCCGTGCGACGACGTTCTCGCATTCGCTTCGAGTCTCACGCAGCGAATGTGCCGAAATGTTAAGCACGAACATTGACATTTGTCACGCTGTTTGAACGCTATAAATATTTTCCACGCACAAAACACAAGACAACGCGCGCTTTGATCTCTTCAGGTCAGTCGGGGCAAATTTTTAAACGATTCTTTCGTACTCATATTTGGGATCATTCTGCATTAAACTTTAACACTATATTCGTCTATTGAGATAAAAGCATATATACATACATACATATATATATATATATATATATATATATATAATTCATATATAAAATTATTTTGAATATGAACATATTAGGAATATATAAAGAATTCATATTTGAACTAATTTATTAGATATTATATCAAAATAATTAACTTTGAAAATAATGTATATTTTATAATAGACCACTTTTTCCATGTATAATGAGATTAAAAGTCACTAACTCACAACTCCGGCATAAAACTGCAGCGCTGTTTATTACTGACCTGTACAAGTACATTACAATTGCGAATTAAATAGCGATGTGCAGAAGCATCGGTCTTGAAGTTTGAATCACTGTGCAAACCAAACTCCTATCACGACAATTTTGTAACGTAAACGTACAATACGCCTCGCGTGCGCCGCGCGCGTATTGATTTTCCTCTCCGTGTACGCGGTCCGCCTATCATCGTTTTTCCTATGAGAAAACTTCGGTATCCGAATACACAACGGCCGCCGCCGCCGCCGCCGCCGCGATCTAAATATGTATATATTCCAGGATTAAAGTAACAGAGTCAAATTTAAATACCCTTCGTGGTTTTCAATTCACGGGCAAACAAACATCCTGTTGAAGGTACTTAGGGTAACTCCACCAGTTTATTTACCGAGACCGGAGAGAGTACAATAAATCAGTATCGTCTCTAGAGACGAACTTTTAGTGTTTGTCTCAAATGTTTGTCTCGGGAGAATAAGATTTCCGTTCTTTGCGGGACAGATAAAATTAGCTCGTTTCCAATTATGTTGACGTTATTCCGATTCAAGATACGAATGATATTTTTAATATTATTTTTCTTGTAATTCGCCATTAAGGAAAATAATTATACTAAAGTATCGATAATTTCCCGGATAATTCTTTGTATTTCTTGAATACGTTAATAATCAAACACTCAATGATTCAAAACAAGCTTACAAAAGATAAAATAGTGATAAGTAAATCCAGAAAAAAAATATATTCTAATATTATAAAATAATGCAATACTTTCTGAAATATTCTTTAAATAAAGGATTTATTTTATCTAGTAAAAAAATTCAATAGAATTCAAAGGCTAAACTTTTTTCTCTTCCTTTTTCACAAAAAGAACAAAATTAGTGGAGTCGTACATTTATAACATATATTTAAGTGAATATTTTTGAACAACTATAAAAAGTTGTTTTTCATTTTATATATATATATATATATATATATATATATATAATTTTAGAAAAAAATGACTTGTGTACCAGTAAATTAAGTAATAACAACTAATATATATATATATATATATAAAATAGTTGTTATTACTTTACTGGTACAAGTAATTTTTTTCTAAAATTGCTGTTCTAAAAAATCCACCAACAATTTTTTTATCAACAATACGTAGTTCGTACCGCCCTCCAAACTTGATGGAAAAAAATTCGGCTTTCTTCGTGATGGATATGCGCGATGGATAGATAGATGCTCGTTGTTGGCATAGCCAGCACAGCAACGATGCACGTATATGCATCGGTCGTGTTGTTGGATCAATACGCGCCTAAGCCATCGTGCTTACTGCTGCGTTTGACCCTCCATCTGTGCAGCAACAAGTTCTCCGGGCTTATAACGGGTGGTCTCACCCTTACGATGACGAAACGATCGCACCCTTCCGACTCCCAATTAAGGTTCGTTCTATTCGCGGCGAACGACACCCCTCGCGCGTTGCGAGACGAAAGGATCTCTTCTCTCTTGTCTCCATCTAATTAAAACGATCGCGCATTAATTGCAATTAAGGGCAACTTAACGCCGGCCGGAAGCGCCGGCGGACTACATGTATGTCGTGCGTGTTCGCACCGCCCTGCTATTAACTGCAATTGTGATAAACGTGAAAGGAAAAGAGGAGAGGCTTTTACAATTATTACAAAGTTGAATTATATTTTATGATTTATCGTATACTTGAATTTTTATATTTTTAATTATTTAAATTCATACTAATGCATGTAGAATTTAATATTCCTCTTATAGCGATTAATTGTATTATAAAAAAATTAAGCGAAAATTACTAATGTACATAATATCTCAAATCAATAAGAAAATACAATACAGTTGCAATACTTATCATAATTTATTCTTTTATCATGGTTATTGATTCTTTCTATTCGATTAATTATTCATAATGTAATTAATTAATTACATCTCGTTTGTCAAAACGTTGAAAACTACCAAGTAATGAGATGTCGACATTAACAGGGATTTTGCGAAAGTATCTTTCGTTGGTATTTAATAGGAAATTATTTCGCTACTCCTCTCGACACGTCGTCGGGGTCGAAGGACTGCCTGTCTTTCACGCTGTGATGGATCTTCGACATTTACGACAAAACACGCTTTCGCGGTATCGTCTGGGAACAAGCGTCGCGTAGAAAAGCTGTAACCTGGGTGGCAGCCACGTGGGTAGTGATTAATTGTGACAAGGCGCAAACACGCCATACACGCAATATACGCCCCTCTCTCTCTCTTTCTCTCTCTCCCTCCTATCTTCACGTACGAGAAAGACCATGTGTATCGGCGCACCCGCATACGAAATGCACATACACGCACGCACACGCGTACGCGTGCGCTCGGCAAACTATGGATTACATGTGCGTGCATGCGCGTGGGCGCGACGACGTTCTCTCACTCTCTCGCGGGATCTCGATTAGAAAATAGTGTGGTCGCTCATGAACTACCGCATCGTCGTGTATGCAATCTTGAAGAGGGCATACCCCCGACCGAGGCCCGGTCGATCTCGCGGGGCACGCGAGGGCAACGAGGCGGAAACGGGGGCAGAAATGGAAATCGCTACCGATCCTCCGAGTAGCGATTGCTTTTGCTGCTCGGTTGCATCGGCCTGGTTAGTGCTAATCTTTAACCGAATCTTTCTTTCGTTGCGTAGGTATGTGCAGACGTAACTGCAATCTGCAAGGAAGGAATGGCCGATGATTAATGCTCTCTTGCATAACCCGGAACGTCGATGCGATTTCGCTGTGTAGATTCTATCGAAATGTAAGAGAATGCGAAAAATGCGGAGAACCACCTGCACTTATCTTGCGATATACTATCACATATCATGAATTTTTTCATGCGTAACTTGATATTATTTCTCGCTTTTAATTATCGTTTTCAGAACGCACGTTAAGAGAACTGAGCTATGCAGCGTAAAATTATAATAAAAAATTTAGGAGGAAAAAATTTGAAATATATGATTTAACAAATTCAGGAGAAAATTGTTCACAGGTCTGCTTTTTAAAATATAAACATGTGTTCTTTCTTTAAACATCAATAAACATATGTAATGAAAATATAATAAAATTCGATAATACTGAAAGTTTTTCTGTACTATTCAATTGGAAAAATTATTTACATAAGATATTATGTTGTCCTATGTTATATTGTTTATTTATACAATATTTAAATTTCCCTTCGTATGTTGGGAATCAAAACATGGGTAACATTAGAGATACGTGACATCTCCAACGAACAAAGTATTAGTCTCCGCTTATTCCTATTCGCCTAATATTGAATGTCAATGTTAATGTAAGATGAGACTTAGACGACGGCATTTAGTGGCTAAACATTGCGGCTTGGAACACGACCGCTGTCATCGATACCGAACTCTACAACTACCTATCCCGTTGCGCAGTTGCACGCTGGTGCGGTTTCGTTAGTCGTTCGTTTTACAGCAGCTTGTTAGAGGAAAATATATAATAGTTGGAGGGAAAAAGACAGTTAGAGGAAAAGAGACGAAGCACATTACGGATACTCCGTTTCTCTTTCTCTCCCACGAGAGGGATTGTGTGTAGAACGGTTCGCTTCTAGATCCCTATCTCGCTTCGAACGTCACGATTAATGTGTCTTACACGTGCGCACGTACTATGGGGTCTATATGTACGTACTATATGTACGTACGTATTATCGCGTTACCCAGCTGCAACCTAGGCCTAGGCTCGCGCGCTTAAGTCCGCGCTTGCATTTTGCAAGACGCTCGTTTTCGCAATCGACTCTCTTTCACGGACGTCGTCCAGCTCGCTCCTAGTTCGTTCGCCTACTTCTCTCGTGCATATATATGTACATGGGCGCCGATAAAATTTTTCTTGTTAGAGAAAATACATTCCGACGAAAATATTCTCTATAAATTCATATACGGTTATTATTGTAGATTACGAAATTTAGGAGAGAGAATTTTCCACATATCAACGATCATGTAACTTTTTTTACTAGAGCGGAGACGTAAAAATTTCTTATTATTTTACCTTCTTCTTTATCTATTATCTTCAGCGAGAAAAATTCTCAATTTTCCAATATATATTATCGATTGGCTAATGATAATTAATGCATTGTAATTAATGTACGATGTTATTAGACTACTATTTGAAGTTAGTGTCTATTAAAATCTTTTTGCTTAGTTCAAGTTTATTGTTGTAGATATACGAGGTTATCAACAACTTTCTTCCATAAAGTCTCAGTCTAGGAGGCAACGCACTTCGTTTAAAGCTTATTGCTTGTCCCAGAGAGTAAACAGGCGTAAGTGTAGTTCATCGCGACGCCCATGCGATGTAACACCGCTCTCAACGGGAATGACCCAGTATAGTGTACTACGCCGCGCGAGAATTGCCCGAACGATTTCACTCTCTAGGAATGAGATGAATACACTTTGCGATCGACGGAATTGAACTTTCACCGTTACCGCAGAAATGTTTACGCGACGGACATGCTGATTATGCATCGCCTCGCGTATGTTATCCACCCACCCACGCGTCCCGTTACTCCTCCTGTGATTAATAATGTGGAAGCGTTTTATCTTCAACCTGTATGTATAGGTGCTAGAAATAGATAAAGGAAATACTTCCAATGAATGTTTAACGCTAAATATGTTTATGTAATTTTGCATCTCTTCACCGAGAAAAAAATATTAGGTGTTGGAATTAATTCGTAGCGTTTTACAAGTGATGGGAAGTACTTTCATTAATGTATTTTTTAATGCTCATGTGAAATAAATAACATTCTTTCATTAAAAACGCTACGAATTAATTCCAACACCTAATATATATCTTAAATTTCAATAAATATTTGTTTGAATAGTACCAACTAAATATTTATTAAATGTAAAAATATATATTTATTTGATAGAAGAAACATTAATTTGATTTAACAATCACTTCTTTTTATTAAATAAATATTTGTTTATTGTATATTGTAAATGTTGAGTTAGCAGTATTCAAATAAATATTTATTTAAATTTAAGCTATTTTTTTCTCAGTGTTATAATACAATTGGTAGAATTTTTACTTGGGTTCATGTAAAGTAATTTTTAAGAAATGTTAATCTTTCCTTTTTCCAATGATTACATAATTCTAATATATATGGTAATATATATGATGTACATTTTTAGCAATGCGCTGCCGTTCGAAGATCGCTCGATCATTGAAACACTCGAGATTCGCGTCCGCTGAATTTGATCGTGAAATCCTTTCCTTAGCACGATTCACGAACGCGCGTTGTAAGCGTTACGCGAGCGGTAGATCGGCATTGCGCTGCCGTTGCGTAACAATCGGAAATGGGAGCAGACGCGGCAGATCGTAAGTGCAGTGCGCGCTGCACTGACAGGAAAAATGTGGGTGAACGCTTTGCAAGCCGCTACTAACTAGACAAAGGGATCCGGCCTCTCGCTTCGGGAATGTCGGCCGCGGCTGAAATCTCCGATCCAATTAACTGTGTCCCTCCCGCCATCCCCCTCTGTTTCCTTCTGCTCCGTCTTCTCTGCTTCTCGATGCGATGGTGCGCCTCGGGCTCGTTGCGCTGACCTGATGCGCATCGAATACGCGGGATATATGCGATAGCGATGGAAACTTTATCCCCCTCGTTTGTTCCAAGTAATTGGAAAAAGTGGCTGTAGTTACAATTTTTACTCTCTATTACGTGAATCATACAATATAACGTTCGATTTTTCTTTTTTGTTTCAGGTAAGTGAAACTTACGAGAGTCATGGACACCGTAAGTAATAATCACGCGAGTCAAACTCGCCGTTTAATTCGTTCGACATGTTTAATGCACACTCGAAATTCGACAGGTACGTTCTACGGTTTGAAATAATATGTAATATTTCTAAGTGCATCACTATCTTGCACTTCAAATTTCACGTCTAACATTATTACGAATTTCTTCTCTTCAGTCGCTCTTATACATTGAGCAGCAATATCGAGTTCTGAAAATCGCTGAAGACATTCAAAGCACAGGTATATCCCTCGCGGGATAATTCGATATCACTTCCCCATTTTCTGCTCGTCTGCTCTGTCTCTCTCTCTCTCTCGCTCTCGCTCTCGCTCTCGCTCTCGCTCTCGCTCTCGCTCTTTCTTCTTTCTCTTGCTTCCTGTGATGCGCGAGGTCGGAAGCGTCCCGATAATCCAAACCGAAGGGCTTATAGATGGAGACTGCGAACGTTGTCGAGGAGGAGCTTGATCTCCGCTCTCGTGAATCGGGAATGGCAGGACGAAGAGGCAAGAAGACTCTGAGAAAATGGTGGGAGGACCGGTAGGGATGGGGTGTGCGAGATGGGGGAAAAAAGGGGGATCTCTAACACCGCTATTTATTCTCCGAGAGTCTCCGCATCTCTTCACCCGGTCCGGTCTCTACGCTCGATTTCGCGGTCAGAATTTGCGGAATGTCCGTGGCTGAAACCCGTCCATCCGGTTTTTTAATTGCAAAAAGGATCCACCGGGATCGGGGGGCGGCAGCGGATCGCAGCAAACCCGCTCTCCGGGATTTTAAGTCCGCCGACAGGACTCAACTCCTTCGAACGCGCTGGAGACGAGTCCTCTGAAAGCCGCACGCGTTTCGTATAAGAATTTTTCGCGATCGCCAAGTCACATCCACGTAGGAATTTTATGAATTATAAAACATCTTAAGCTCCTTCCTGCGTGCGCGCTTCTTAACATTTCGTTTTAGATACATTTTTTTTTTCAAACAGCTAATTGAATGTTTAATATTTAAACTAGATCAATATCATGAAATATTATCATTTTCTCTCATTATTAGTAAATGCGTGTTAGTTACCTATATCAGAATTAATATATTAATATTAATGTTTATATCATTTATTTGGAAATTATTATTATCGAGGAAAGCATATTTTTTATTTAATTGGGAAAATAAGATAGTTTAATTAGTCAATAGACTTAATTGAAATCTGAAAAACCGTTTTCACAAATTCATAAAAATTGTAATTCATGCCTCGTTATTTTGCAAACATGTAACAATTAATATTATTATGTAACAATTATTCTCATGAAAATGCTATTATCACATCACGGAGTTACTCGTGGGATAAAGTTACCTCCAATAATAAAAATAACAAGGCCAAAATGGTCACGATAAAAAATTATCTATCGCATGTGTAAAGATGTGTGCGTGCGTATATAATGCATTTTAGAGATAACGCTTGTAAGTTTTAATTTTACATCGCCTTTCCTTTTCTTTTCATATCATTTATTTATTTCGTTTCTCATCTTTCGTCATCCTACAAGTTCTTTTATTTTTACGTAAATAAAATACCGACATACGTTTGCACTTTCTTGTAATTATTTTTTTCGGGACAGATTTATACGCGTGTCATTAATATCGCATGTATAAAGGAATTTTGTCACGAGGCATAATAAATCGGACGAGTCTCTTTACTTGCCTGTTTTCCTTCTCCTTTCCCGTTTCTTTCCCTTTTTTCTTTCCTCGCTATCTTTCTCTGCCAGCCTCGTTCCTTACTTTGTATCTTTCTTCGGGCAGTATACTTGGGCGGTTTAAGTGTTGCGGTTCGGTAACTCATGGCGATGGTTCATATACCAAAAGGATATCACCAGTGAATCGCACTGGATCAGGTTCCCCGACACTACCACTCTTACGCTCCCTAAAACTGGTTTCGTCATTTAGACCCGCCCCTTTCGCGAGTCCTTTTGCCTTCATCCGGCTGTTTCCTTCGGCGGTCTGAGAGACCGACAACAGGAAGGATACTTTAAATACCCTACGAAAGACAAGAGTTGCTTTCCGAACTGTTTTGTTCTTAAACCGTCATTTCACGGTGTAATGTATCATTCGTAATGTGCCAAGATATCAAGTTATTAAAATTTGTAGATTTGGGCGTTGCATTAATTATCGATTCTATATCGCACAGTCGATATCCATTGTTAAAATGATTCTCGTTTCGCTCATTAATGATACGTACTGATATAATGTATCATAAATTAAGCATTGCCATTTAGCTATTTTTTTTAATACCGAGGAGGCAATCACTAGCTGAAATATTGTCCCACAGATTACGTGATTTCATACGATTTCATCTGATTATAAATAATTCTTTTCACTACATATGAAGTCATTTGGAAAAATATACGATTTTATTTAATATTGTACTAATTATACAATGATTTCTCTCCCATGGTTGCAGGTATGTAATTATCGGATTATACATAGAGATTTCATATGAATTTTATAATGATTTCGAGGACTCTGTCTCACGATTACATTAAGTGTTTACCTTCTCCTCGTTTAATACTGATAAATGAAACTCGAGTCAATTTAATTTATGATAATTTGACAGTGTTGAAATCTTTTTCTTCTTCTTCATTATATTAATTACGACATATATAAATTTTTTTCACACACGATTACCTTAACTTTGTTATTTATTCAATATTTAATGTCTCGCAACATTTTAATCTTATTTTTCACATTCTTAATGCGTAAAATATTTTGGATCATTTATATTTTACAACAAGTGATTATAGAATATTTATTTCAATATTTTTACGAGAAAACATTTACAAATCTATATATAAATAATATCAATAAAATAAAAAAATAAAAATATAATAATTACAAAAAAGCAATTTCGTAGCTTTATATAGCTTGAAAAGATTTCGTCTTGAAAGACTGAGATAATTATGACAAGCATGAAACACGAGCAGATTTAAGAGGAAAGCTGAGAGAGATCGGCGCATCGTTCCTGAGTGATTGAACTTCACTTTTCGATTCGGACAAACAAGCCGAGTGTGTGCGCGTGCGTGTTTTGAAATGTTCGTGCGAAGGATGTTCGTTCGCGGTATCGGTATGCGTTCACTGCAATACGTTGTCGTCGTCGTCGTCGCAACTTTTTTTCGCGAATGACCAAACGGAGGCCGGAGGCGACGAACGCGCGCGGTCGTAGCCCTTGACAAATTCGTTATCAACGGCACACGTCGTAAAACTCCCAGCACTCTCGCTTTTTTCTTTCACGCCGTTGCGACCTCGCTGGCATCTCGTCGTTTCGTGAGGTAGTCCTCCTTTCGGCATACAACACAAGTGCCTCTTATCGTATACACTTATCTCAATTCGTGCCTGCGGCTCGTCAGGTCTAAATTATCATTATGCATATGTGTGCCACGTCTTTGCATATTTGTATGTGTGTGCGTGTGTTTATTATGTGTTTTTTCTGTGTCCATTCGCGTACATGCTCGCCAACGAAGTTTTCGTATCGCCAAGTACCACTTAGTTTCATTTTATACGTCAGTATATCATCTTTTTGTCATCAAGAAATTTTATTTTCTCACTGTCACTCGCATAAAGAAATACGATCAAGAGTATAGTAGCATATTCGCAAATATTTAATGTTTTATATCAGTATTTGCTTTACTGATGATTTCTTTATTCTCATAATTATAGGTCTATAATTACACGATTCAAGTAATGACAAACAATTCGATGAGAAATCACTCACTTATCTTTAGATTTATGCATAGTTTTAAGACACAATTTGTCGTCTCTTGTTAATTACGCAATGAATGTCGATTCAGTAAATGGGTCAGAGATGATATATATAATTATTTTAAGTGATACATTTGAGCACAACCGCTAGTTGCCTATCGTTTTCAAATCCTTTTTATCACTTTGACAGGAGAAAGAAAACACCTGTCATCCGCGAGTAATTGGGCGTGAGTATTCTAAATATTATTTCGCAACAAGCACTTGCGATATCCGCTTTTTCGACCGCAAACCCAACAACCTGTCGGTTTCTTTTCTGAACTATTATCTTCTGTTGACCGTGCCAGTTGGCTGATCTCCACAAAAGCGCAGCATCCGGCGAAAGATCCGAACAGGCGGCGAATGAACGACAACGCGAGTTTACTGGCCGGTTACTCATTGAAAGCGTAAAATGCGGAAGAAAGTCTTTTTCTCATTGATAGCTACGAAAATGTCATACTCGGCTTTAATTCGCTGCAACTCTAACAACGAAATGTAATCATTAAATATTCAAAATTATTTAGTGTATACTATTATTGTAAATTGTAAATTTTTATATACGCAAACTTGATAAATTAATAATAAATAAGACAAATAAGGACTCTCAGTGTTCAAATTAAAAGAAAAATAAAAATAGGATAATGGAAGTCAGCGCGTCAATTTCATTTTTACTCTCCTTTTAATAGATTTACTCTTCTTTAAATTATTTTAATTAATAAGAAAGAATTCTCTATTTGAAATTCCATTTTAACTCTATCTTTCTTTTGGCAGCAGCTTCGGTTCATCAGCCGATTATAATTCTTTCGTAACCACGATCGCGTTAAACATTTTCTATCTCTCGCTGCCTTATTCTCTCCCTTTTATCTCAAAACATGCTTCCGCAGGAATTTAATAAACCGCATGCCACTGGGAAACACGGTGATCTTGCAAATTTCATTGAGCACGAATCTTAATTTAATAATTATTATTTCTGCGGCAAGAATTTCCAAATGTTTATTGTATCGTGTAAAGTAACATTCTGATTAACATTATCTCATTGATTAATATTATTCTAGAAAACAAAAGAAATTAATGCTTTAATCCCATTTCAATGAAGAACTAAACTGAAGAATATTTAATTTACAATTGCAAAGAGTAAAATTACGAGGCATTAATTCTGATTTCTATTTTATTTATAATATAACAATACGCAAAGAAACTTTTTCATATAAAAAAAATCTTATTTTTAAGTAAAATTTTTATCCATAAATAAATGTTAATCATATTAAAGAGAATGTAACTGAAATATCGTATCATAAAAAAAAATAAATTCATAAAACATTGTTTTTGTTAATAAGAGTTAAAAAAAAAATAATATTTCTGTATCAACAATTATAATTACGCTCTTTATTATTTTTCATATAACGAACTCTTTTGTGTACTTTGTACATTAACGTATATCGAAATCATTGGAGCATTTATTTAACGTTAAAACCAGACGAGAGCACATTTGATGTTCAAGATAGTGTTCGGGAAGCATAAAAAATTACGTCACACTAGAACGATCCATCGTGTCTGGGGTGTATAGGATATCTCGACACTCTTGTCCCCTGCTCTCCTTCTTTCTCCCTCTCATGTCACCTTTTCGTTTTTTTTCGCTCGTGCTTGTGTAAGGCGAGCGGAACGGACGTGCAACAGAGAAAAGGGGCACCCTCTCATCTGAAAAGTATTCTGCCCTAGGAGGCTGGCCTTTGGACACTAATCGATATAGGCCGTTCGATATGGACCTCGCCATAGTACAGCCAAACGCAAAAGTTCTCTCAGCCCCCAGTTTCTCGATACCATCGTTGTCGTGCAATATCGAAGTCGGCCATCGCGAAGTTGTTTCAACAGCTTTGTGCCGTTTGTCACTGACAAAATCACGGTTCTTAGATATCCTTATTTCTTTGTCAGACAGAACAAATTAATACACTTATCTATTTAGTGCTACAAGTTCAGAAAATGTAAATTTGAAGAGTATGAAGATCTAATCGTTGTCTCTTATCACATTTCTTTAGAATGCCTATATTTTTTTCAAAATTAAAGTTACTCTCTAGAATTTTTACAATGGAATATCACTCTAAAAAGTGAAAATTGAGCCGTTCTTAAAAAAGAATAAAGTCAAATTTTCTTCAGAATGACAATTCATTCTAAAAATTATTTTATTTTTTGTACTTAAATGCTTTGTATTTCTATTTTATGCACCGTGGTTTGCCTCCTTCATCGTATTGTACGAGTTGTATCAAACTTGCGCGGTCTTCAACGGTGCAGTGGGATCGCATCGAAGTTGAAGTTACGATGTTATCTTTTATTAACGCCATGATCCCGCGATCTTCGAAGAGCAACGGCTGTTTACTCGCGTCGAAAGTGAGATCACTGACAATCAAATTGCAGGTATCAAGTAATAGCGAGTAGGCGAATAGGTGAGAAGGAAAGAGAAGGAAACATCGTGATATTAAGCCGACACCTGGTCTCGCGCCGCACCTTGCAAGCCCGGTTCCTTCCATTCTCTTCTCCCCTCCCCCCCCTCTTTGTCTCCCTTCTGAGCCCCTTCTCGCACTCGCCTAGCTCCTTACTTCGTTTTGTGCGCACCTTCATAATCCCGTATGTCGCAACTCGCACCAGATGATTTCCGAGAGGATACCTGCATCGTCGAATTTTCGGCGTGTTGCGCACGTATACGTTCACGCACACTCGTCTGGAACTCTATTACGAGGCCGTATCCTGCGGGCGTCACGCAAATCCTAAAAAATGATCGCACATATAATTCGGTGTCTTATGGCGAACAACGTACGACGAGTAAGCCACACGTTCCGAATTCGTGCTTCCTTCTGCACGTGTAATATCTTCCTGCCTTCATTTCGTCCTTCCTCGAGTATGATTCTTGTAGTTTCTTCGTGATTTTTCTTAAATGCAAACCTGTCAAATCTCAGATGAGATTAATACTGTTACTTTATAAAGTACATCCGATGGAATACCTTGCTAGACTTGACTTAAATCCATTCGTTTTGAGACTTCGAGATTTAGTAATAGTTGTAACTTTGAGAATTAAAAATTTTCTCATAACTTTTTTAAAAACGTAGCAATGATTTAGGATTGAATGCACACGTTACTTCAATATCTCGTTTATCTCGTATCCTATTCGTATTTGTAGAATGTTTCAGTTGAGCAAAGATTTTTCTAGTTCATGATTCCGTGACTAGAACATACACAAGCGCCGCAGGACGTCCCAAATGGGATTTCGAGTTGCTGCCTGGCTATCGTCACTCATCGTTGGCTGCGCCATGAGATTCGGTCCAGAGGCGATGGATTTAAGGGGGGGCTTTAAGTACAATGCGCTATGTGAGTCATACGTGACGTGCGCAAATGCACATGAGAGAGGATAGCCCCTTTCTGACCGTCACGGTTTCGCCCTACGATCGAACGTATCGTTGCACTGTTGATAAAATTAAATGTGGCCTCTTCTATTCCCTTTCTTCAAGTACTGTAATTTTATGAAATGAAAACGATTCTATACCTACTGTTAACTAACAAAGGAGCAATGATAATCTAATTCTTTGAGTTATAATTTATTATTTTAACTTCTATATGTGTCAAAATGTAAATCCGTCCATTTCTGTGATTGCTTAGTTTCAAACAACATTCGCACTAACGTATGCACTACTGACTAAAATTGTGTACATTAATACTTCCTACTGCCCAATGATACCCAATTTTTATGCTCACTAATGCCCTAATAATGCCCTAGTAATGCTCATTAATATCATAATAATTCATAATCTCATTCCGCTTATTATAATACACAACTGTCTTAAGTAATGTGTACACCCCTCAATGTGCTCACCGGTTTATTCTTCAGTATGCATTAAATAATAAATTCAATTTGAGAATTACATTTAATATATTTCCCGAGATAAATTGTTTAATTCTATTATTTTAATTAAATTAACACACGATGTATTGATCAGTGGCGACTTATATTAAAAATAAATTTTAATTGTATAATTTGATGTTATGAATTGTACAGTGCATATCTTGAAAAGTAGAAATATATCTATACGATTAATTTAAAGATGGAAGGAAGATATTTTATGTTAAAGTAGATAAATTTTTATTAAATGCGAAACAGATAGAATAGGATAATTTTTCTCATATTTTATTAATTTAAAATATTTACGAGTTAAAATATTAAATATACAAATATTTAAGCAAAACGCACTTGTTATATAAAGTATGAGGATGCCTATTTTTACGGATTGCCATTTCGAATGAACGTGCAGAATATGCAAGGTCTGGCACAAACGAAGAGAGTATCGCCCGGTGCATCTCGACCATCCCTAGAGACCTTCGCAACAAAAGGGTTGCAGGCAGGGGTAGCACAAGGGAGAGATTTGTCAGTGGGATTTGTAACTATGGAGAAAAGAGAGAGAAAAAGAGAGAAAGAGAGTGAAAGGAACACAGAGGGGGTAAAAAGGCAGAGAGGAAAAAGGGAGAATTTAGACACGATGCTGTGAGGAAAATGATGCACAGGCAAGGGGAGATCACCGCAGGGGGTGGCTAATTTAATGACTGCCGATTGGCTATGCATAGAACACGCAGATGGGTGGACGTCCGTTTATTCACGCGTATGGTCTTTCTGTGTGCATATTGCGTGCGTATATGCGTGGGCGTGCGCACACTTGCATCGATAATGTCGGGATTCCTTGTTTGCAGCTTGCACGTGGGTGAACAATGACGAAGCTTTAACCTATTGTAGGAGTAATTTCTAAGACCTTCACTTTTAATTGGCATTTTTAGATTGTAATCTAGGAAAACTTAGTTTGAAATGAGAACTCTGCATTATATATATATCTATACTCTGCTGTATGAAATTTGTATAAAAATTGTACAGCTGAAATATCTGCATTTTATCATAGAATATTCTTGCAGGAATAATTCGTAAAAGCTTTACTCTTGGTCGACTCTTGGTCGACTCTTGGTCGATTTCTATAACATAATCTGGGAGAACTAGTTTTAAGCGAACTGCATTATACGAGTATATCTTATATACTCGTTTTCTCTCTTTATGAAATTTTTATACAAAGCGTATATCTGAAATATCTGAATTTATTCTAGAAACACAGTAACCTCATAGCTTTTATATTTTGTTATGCAAACGTTGTGCATTATATTTATAACGATTATAAAGTAGCCGGGAAGTTCGTATTCTATTATCTGTACCGGGAAAATGTCAGCGCATTATGTCAGAGTAGTGGTATTATTCCTCTTAGTAGAGGAAAGTGTTATAATGATTCATTCATGGCTTCCGCATTTATGTCCTAGTATGTATAATGTATAGCGTATTCGTAATACATTTATATTACACCTGTGCTAATAATCAAACGATATCGCTGCACATATTTATTATGCATGATTATATATCACCGCTTATCTAAAACATTAAAACGATACTGATTGCAATCTTTTTGGCTTTACATACTGAGTATTGCTTAAATCGATATAATATAGTGAGTCATTGGTAATTTTATTAATCTATGAATTAATATAAGAAATTTCCCTGCTGATTGCAAATTAATCAATGATTTTCGCGGAACACACGTGTGTAAAAATTTACATATATAAATTTAAATATACATACATTTTCGTATCATAATTTAACTATATCTGGAAGTTTTTCCTTAAACTTGCAAACTAGGATGACGAAGCTAATAATTAACCAAATGCAAGCTGACAATTTTTAATGTTTATTTTATAGTTCGAAGTGACGTACTCGTAATAGAAATATTATTATATATAGTTGAAATATTATTTAAAAACGAGTATTCTGTATTGTCAATTATCTAAGATTTGTCAGCAATATTTGTTCAACAAAATGTATTGATCTATTTGAAGAATATAAATATGTACAACTGTTATATTAAGCCAAGCAGTACACAAAGCGAATGAGTAATTTGCTTCAGTGAATGACAACGGAGTCGTAAGTACTCCAAATCCGGTTTAACAATTGATAAAAATGTCGAAGATTAACGGGACTTTCGTTTACGGGATTCAATAACTTCCAATAATACGTAGGAAGTAACATGAATTATTTAAAGAAACGAAATGTACATATGAGACAAAGTGATGGCAACAGACTGTTTAAAAAATGCAGTGTTTACATCATGGGTTTTTGTTCTTGCACGCGTCGTTATGAAAGCATCACGTTTTATCGTTTCTTTTTTTCTGTAACACGTGTTCACAGCTGTACTCTTTAATCGCCGAGAAGAAGCGTACTACACAGAATCAAACGCGTTATGCAATTCTATCGATCGATTTTTATTAATAGCCGTTGTCATTTCTTCCGCAGAGTTATTGATAGCGAGTTATTTTTCACGTAATAAAAGTTTGTCTCACGAGCCAATACTTTACATAATTATATTTATATGTTTTGCCGGTTTTATCGGCTACTCATTATCAAACTTGTGATCATAAAATATAAAATAAAATACGATAAAATACGAATCACTTGATTAAGAGTGTTGTCAACTATATTTTTAAATATGCAGATAAGCGTATCATGATTTTTTAAATTAATGAATAACTTAAAATATTAATGAATAATATATATAATGTATATAATGTACAATGTATATAATAACACATAAGTGTCGAATAATTTGCGATCTGAATTTTATTACGATGATAAATTTCTTAATAAACCGGAATTGATTTTTGCTTATCAAAAAAATAATTTCCGAATTATTAAAAAAGTCTTTCTTTCGAAATAAACACAAACAGAAAACTATTTCTTAAAATATTCTTTAATTTAAAAATAAAATTTTCTTTGATAGAATTTTATTTTGTGGAAATTTAATCATGAAAGTGTATAACTTCCAAAACTAAAAGATTGCAATAAATAATATTTTTCCTGGTTATTTCTATGGAAAAATAGATTCCAGATTGGCTAAGGAATCTCAATTAAGATTGCGAATTTTTTTTCCAAACATTCTATAAGTATACGAGTAATTGAATACGAATAGGAGAATATCAATGTTACGATATATATCTATTAATACTTTACACGTCCAGTTAAAATTAATTCAGAATCATTTTATTTATATTTCCCAAGATATTTAAATATATACAAATAAATCACTTTTTTTACCAAAGTTTTTTTGATTCAAAGAAATTCCACAATAAATCTTATATCGTTATATCACCATTATTTTGATTCAATAGTCAATTTGTACGTATTCATGATTGAGGAAGGTCGACAGTAATTCTAGAATTATTCTGTATTGTGTCAATACTAATCTCTAATAAGGAAGCATAAATCATTCGTGCTTTACAATACAGCTAGTTTAGCTGAGTAGGAGCGAAGTCTCCACTGTTATTAACAAAAATTAGATTTGAGCCGTATATTTATTATCAATCACCATTTTGGGAATCACTACGCTGATGGTTGTTACTGTACCTTTGATGCACTTCCATTATGGCGATGCCGGGGATTAGCAAGCCGAGATTTCCCACGCGTTGTTGCGAGGGGGAATACCCGCCCGTCCTTCCTTCCTCCCTCGCTCTCCTGTTCATGCGAATTATTTTAATTTCGAGGGTTACAGTTGCAACTCTATTCCTCGACACACACCACAGCAGCGTCATTTCTCTTTCATCTTCCATTATCTTCCTTTTCTCGATGAAATCTATCGTTCGATCGCTTCTTCCACTTGCATAATCTTGCTTGTTCTTATAATGACTTCACTCAAATTAATGCGACAGATGTTAACATACGCAAATCCAATTATTCTCGTAGTCAATATTCATGCAATTGAAGTATGTATGACTAATCGCTCCTATTTTTCATAATATGTTTTAATACATTGATGAAATGCATTGAATAAGAGAAGAGAATATCATTCACACAGTATCCTTACATCATGAAGCTACGTATGTATATTTTTAATATTTTTAACATGATGTTCCCAAGTAAGCTGGATATTTAGACGTAATTGTGTAATTGTGTAATTGCGTCATTAAGGCATATTTGTCAAAATATCCTCGTTCAATTATTCGTGTTTTCATCATCTCCGAATATCCTCAGAGGATTCGTCGTCCCACGGACGCGAGAATCATCCGGCTCCCATTTCTGCTCCCGATTCGCCGATGGCGGTGTTCTTTTCACGAGACACGCGTGCGGGGCTTTATCTTCCTGCGCCATGTGTCGACGACGTAATTTCTGGGACAGGTTTTGTAAGGGAGGACACGTGCAGCAGCCGGATCGTACAGGACCCCTCGTGATGTGATATTCGTTCTCGTTCGCGTGTCGTACATTCGTAGCCATCACGAGTCTTTTGCGTTGTTATAACGTTTTGTATCTCAATTCAGTATGTGCCACAAAAATCTGTTATTTTCAACATTCCGGTAGTCTCGGTAAGAATATTCTGCTGGTGCAACTGGAAGGTTTTTCTGAAAGAGGTCAACTCGCAGTTAAGATTTAACTGTCAAAATTCGTATCGTTTATAATATAATAATAATTCCATTACCTAAATCTCGTGTTATCTCGATTAAAGTAAATCTGTATTATTTCGCTAAATATTTCATGACGACCAAATACATTCGATGTAGCATGCAAATGCTAATGCAATAATTATCTTCTGTATACCAATGTAACACGGGGATACATTTTTGTAGCTTGGAACAAACTTTATTAGTCCGAAATATAGATTGTTGGACGATAACATTACCATATAGTAGTGCGGGTGGGTTTTAGCCGCGGGATTTAATGCGAACGATGTAGACGGATGCAGAGAAAGATACGCGGAAAAATGATACCGGCATGAAGATGTGCAGAGACGATCAGGCAGCCCGTCCGTCTTCTTCCCGCAATGAGGCACCGGTCAGTCATTATTCCCGCACAATTGTCATACCGATGTAATGTGTCGCGAGCAGCTGCGCTCTCGCCGCTTCTTTGGCCGCGCTTGCGATTATCGTCCTTCGATCGTACGATCGCGTAATATCATGGCGGATCTGCCGTGTTTCTCCGGCGAGCGAGAACAGCTGGAGGAAGTGTCACGAGGCACGCGTTCGACCAGCCACAAAATGCTGGTAATCGTGCCGGTGGTCGATGATATAAAGATGACGACGACATCGCGATCGTTGGTTCGAGAGCTTATTTAATTGGCCCACATCGCACGATAAGTAGCTTCATTAACGCTGGGAAAGAGTGCGGAGTAAATGGAACTTTGTCGGCGGTTTATCGCTCGGCTCGTCGTAAACGCTCGACGAGAATTTGCAAGAGTTTGCAATTAGTAAAATGTCGGAACGACATAAAGAGCGAGATAAGCGTTCTCTAAAAAGCGGAAACGATGAGCTTGGCTACGTTGGTGAAAGTAGAATGGATTCAACGTTGTATTCAGAGATATTTATATCCTTTTTATTATTAAATCGTAGAACGGCGAAATCCTACATACTGCTTTATCTCGTTAAATATATACCAGTCATTTAATATTTACAGCTGTTTTTATATTTTTTTATAATTTTTTAAAACTCTAGAAAGGAGTTTCCATTACCGTGAATGTAAAAACCATGACGTCGCTATAAAACTCGAGTGTCATCTGTCTGATTAGAATTTGCACGCGGGCTTTATCGGGATTAATCTACAAACTGCGAGCGTGATATAGGGAGAAAGTGATCACAGATTGGGATAGGCATATCTCTCTCTCTCTCTCTCTCTTCTTTTTCTTTTTCTCTTTCGGACATGGTAGAACGATAGTTCGACGACCGTGGATCCGATCTGCGTTTGATATCTTATTGCATGCCCGCGTGCGTGCGTGCGTGCGTGCTCGCGCACGATACGAAACACGGCAGGAAGCTGTCGGTTTAGATAAGATCTGGAAAAAGGAACGAACAGGGCCCCTAAGTACCTCGCGCACATCCCTCTAGTCGTTACACCCCATAAAACGTACCCCCGCGCGCAATAACCGACGCCAACCCTCCTCTCAGCCGCAGTGATTCCGTCAGGTCGTGATGCCAAAGACACACCCGATATATATATATATATATATACATATATATATAAAAGCAAGAAAATAATTATTGCAAGTTACATGGTAATTAGCAGCAATGTTACACTGAATAAATAAAACAATTGGATTATATTAGATTCGGAGTTTAACTCCGCATCATTATTTATTGACTATATAAATGATGATAGTTTGAAAATCTTAATAATCGTTTTTATTAAAATCCTAATATTAATTCTATTTCTCTATAATAATCTGTACATCATGAGACAATAATAATATTTTTATTTAAACCTCTAATTGTTACCTTAGAATATTTCACAACGGGAAGAATTAAACATAAAACATTTTTCCCCGGGGGATTTGTATATTTTTTTTTTTTATAGACACACTTCAGTATATCCAGGATTAATAAAAGCTGCAATGGGCGAAATAGGGCCGCAAGTCTAAGCGCGCGTGCGCGAATGCGAGATTAGGACTCTGTATAGAGGAGGCTAAGAGGAGATGAGGAGCGAAAGGGAGGAAAGTGAGAGCAATCGAGTGAGAGGTGCGAGAGAAAATGAGAAAGATGCGTAGGTGGATGGGCAGGCAGGGGTGAAAGGGAGGCAGGGGAAGGTGTGCTAGACGTATCGATCAGGCCAGGGGCGGTAAGGTTCTCGTCGGGAAAGGTGGCGACGGTAGGGCTCGCGAGGAGGGAGAGGGGGGGGGGAAAGGGAGAGAGAAACATCCTCTTTCTCTTTTTCTTTCTCCTCCCACTACCCCCGCAGCGTTACGAGAGGAACTTCTTCTTCGGGACTGGGTGGGCGCGGAAGCGAGACGCTAAGAGGCCTCTTTTCGAACCCTTCTTGGTTCTTGTGCCTTCCGCTTTTTGTCCCGGAACACATAAGAAAGTCTCTCTCTTCTTTTCTTTCGCGGATTATTATTTTTTCAGATTCTCGACTGCTTTTGACTGGAAAGATCGCGCGCGTATTTTTCAAAGTAATTGATAAAGAATAAAAGTCATACGCAACAAACATCATATATGAAACGACTGGTTTATCAGGAAAAAAATTAGTATATTTTTTTGCATATTTTCAAAAAATCAGAACATTTTTAATTTCCATACAACTCTTCCTTGACGTGTCTTTAATATTATTTTCTCTTTGATTCGTATCTTCGATCGAATATTAAGCGAAATGAGAAAAATAGTTTGAAAAGAAGAAATAATAAAATAAAAGTAAGTAGGAAGATAGGTGAATTTTAGTTTTTGCAGGATTACAGGAGGCTACCGCGTTCCTCGTGTCTTTTTAATAAAGAATCAGAAACCAGTTTAGAAAGAATTAAAATTGTCGCACGTGGCTACTTTCGACGGGCATGCGACGCATGGGTGCACGCTCGCTTGTGGCATAACTTGCAACTTGTCGTAAGTAACAGGTGGTTTCGGCCGCCTGCAATTATTGGCCACGAGTGGCCGATAGCGATTAAACCCTTTCGCCGCATTTATGGTCGCCCGTTCTGAATTTCTAAATAATATTTGAAATATCTTGCCACTTTCGTCGAAACAGTTCCCATTCGGGGACTCGCTACATTCGCGGGGAAATACTTCTCTTCGTCATCACCTCGAGTCATCATCTCACTGTTAAATCTATAGTATCAAATTAATTTAATGTGAGTCATCGCTGCTGTTATTCAATCATATTATTTTTTACTAAAACAATGGTTATATTTGACGCTATACAGTGTCAATTTGACATTATATAGTGTCAAATTTAATTATTATTTTAGTAAAAAATACGATATAACGATATATTTACTTGCGAAAAAAAAAGTTAAATCTTCTCTCTTTTAAGTTGTGTGAATCGTGTAGAAAAATTACTGTGTGTAATCGCACCTAGGTGCGTACATCATGTCCCTTCGGACGAGGCGGCGGAAAGCCACACCTTTGGTGCGTGGGCTGATGCGTTTCCGGTATGAGCGAGCGCGACGTAACGCTGCCGATCGCGGCCTCATCTCGAGACGTGTATATTAGGCGTACGAAATATGCCTATGTGTACCTGACGCGTATATCTAACAAGATATCACCAAGTTCTAATCCAATAGTATCATGTAACTAGGTGTCATGTGTCGTATAATAATATTACACGAGGTTGATCGTAATCTCACGCATGCGGCTGTGTAATCGGCGTATCGGTTACTTGGTCCGCCGATCCAATTAATTCGTGTGCTTATGACGATGCAATTTGCCTCGTTACGACAAGAGCGAATTCTCGGAGAGGCGGAGATTGATTGTAAATCCCTGTGATTACAATCTTCGATGCTATCTCAGAATTTATGCATTGTACATTTATGTAGTGATCACTTTGAACATATATATATATATATATATATATATATATAATAAATAATTTAAAATTTTTAAGACGTGATATTTTTCGTTCTGAGATCGAGATCATTTTCACGTGTTGACGATATGGAGATCCGGACCCCGAAATTATGCTGGTCTCGATATCTGCTTCGCTGGATCGATACGTCCTGTCGTTTCGAAACGTTGTTTCAGACTTAAGAGGCGACTTTACCGTTAGCATCATTTCAATTCGCGACAACACTCGTTTTAGGCATTTCCGATCGGAAGGTACCTCGGATGCTTGCCTTCAGGCCAGCTCGCCATCCTGTCGATGTTCGTCACGCACCGACATTTTACTGTTACGCATGATGCCGCGTACGCACGAGGGAAGACAATCGCGATGCGGATTGTCAGTTCTTTCCTGCCCCACGACGTTCTACGATACATACTTAGACACAGAATTTGAATATCGAATAATAAATATGGCAATGTTTAAAATAATAATAATTTTAATAGTTTTATTCCTAGAATCCACTGTGCAATTTTCCGTGGTAGAAGTAATTTTTTTTCTTCGACAAAATTGCGTCCGTCATAATTTTTAAATGAGAGCAATTTAAAGCTAACGAATGAGCATTCTAAGTTATTCATGAATCATCACTTACACGAGAAAGTCTTATCCGTGAAACAAGTGCATGTATACAAATGGAAGTATTCGAACATGTGCTTTAAAACGTTGGAACAACATTTTAGATCTAATCTACATATCTAATCTACTTATTATACCTTCATAAATATCAGTTAAGAAATATTCTCCAATTAAGTAAGGCATTTCAAATAGCGATATTTAGATATTATGCATACCTGTTATGAAATATTTAAAAGAAATAGTAAAACAGCATGTACATTAAATATACCTGAATTATGACTTGGAACACTTATTCATTAGTTATAAATGACTCTCATTGAAAAACAATTTTACTCGAAATTTTATTAAAAGAAAAAAAAAAGAAAATTTAATATTCCTTGTTCATAATAAAAGTTTTCACATATATTTTTGTAATAAAATTTTTTTAGCCACCAATAATATAATCATGGAATCTATAATCGATACGCATCTCGTAATATGAGAATACTTGATACTATTAATAATTTATCACCTGTTTATAATAAATTAGAATAAGTTTTGAAATATTATCCGTTATACTAACACATTGTCATCTGAATAAATGTAATGCTTTTAGAGAATTGTCATTCCTTCGAAAGGAGAAATTCATTCTATTTTTTTCTCCTTTCATTGTCAGGCGCGATAATGCCCATTTTCTCGCAACTTCCTTTCCCTTCTTCAAGTATTTACATGAGAAAAGCGTCGTTAAATTAGGCGAAACCCTCGGTTACGTTTCTGCTTGTGTCCTTTATCCTCCGAAAATTTTTCTCTTCCGCCTGACCTCGACTCGCGAGACTCTCTCGTCGTTGCAGCTTTCCGAAGAATTAGTGTCCAGAAAATTATCATAAATTATTCGACGACGTGCGCGATGTATCCCTAACGCCTCAGTGAATCGTCCATATAATCGTATTTACATATTTATGCGTTGATGGGGGAAGAGGTAAGATAATACGGGAACGAAGAGAAGACAAGCGGAAAAGGAGATAGCGAGGAAAAAGCGGATGAACTACCTCCCTTTTCTTTTTCTTCATCTTCCTCTATCCAGTGACGAGTTCTTCCTTTCTTTAGGGCGATTCCCGGATCGAGGCTTCGCCAGTATTCTGAATAATTCACCAATTTTTCTTCCCTTAATTTCGTGCAAGACGACGTCGCCCTACTTCCGGTCTCTCGCCACGTGTACTTTTTTTTTTGTTTTTCTCATTGACACGAGATCTCGCACTTTTCATTTCGCGCCGTCAGAAATCTTCGATGAGATTAGACGAATTTGTCTTAAGTAAAATGTAAGATGGTTATTTATCGATTCTAATAAAAGAAAGTTTTATTATTTATATCATTTGCAGTTCAAACATTGGTATTTTTATTTAAGAAATATCAATTTATATTGATAAAATAATTTGCTTGTAAAACAAATATAAATTTAAGATATCTTCTGTATTTTTGAAATAATAGTAGTTCTTTTAATAATCTAAGATAGTCAATTAAAGAAGCTTTCATGAAACTGAAGCGCATAAAACTAAAATTCGTTCTTTTAAACATCGTTGTCGCGATGTCAAGTCGAATGTTCGCGATCATGAACGCGCGAGTGTCGTTTTGCTTTGCACGCACGCATTTTTTTTCTTCATGTCCTTCCGCTCTCCCCTCCTTTAGCGTTGATTCTACGGCGAAACAATGCCTACGTCCAAGGTCCTCGGTTATGCAAACGCGTTTGCACCTTCTGTTTCGAAGGCAGTCGCAACGACGAGCGCAGTTTTACATCGCGCACTTCTAAAGTATTATGTAAAAATGACCTTGGACGAGTGCAGAGGTTTGATCGGGGAGGCTCGGCTCTCGTCACGGCGATATTACGCGATCGCAATTCTCGACTTCTTGACTCTCTGATGTAATGGACCCGTATCGGTGTCGATTAACCATCTCTCGAATCACGATCTTTGCATCCCTGCACGCTCTTGCAGTCGTTCGTATTTTCTTCGAACACTGTGAGTCTACGATATATAGATATATCGCAAGTTGAAAAGCGAAAAGGTTTTGAGTTAGTAAAAATAAAAGATCTTTGAGTTAATATAAACATAAAACAAAAATAAAGAAGTATACATTGAGAGAAATGATTTTGTTATAGGAGCAAACCAAGGGAAAGCAAATATGATATTTGTTTAAAAAACGATCGATTTGTTACGATTGCAAATTAATTCGTCAATGTAACAAATCATGAATAGTATCGCTAGCAAATAAGAGGCTCATATATATATATACATATATATATATATATATATATATATATATATAAAAGTCGTAAAGTCTTTCCTACGACTTAAGATTCTACGATCATCTACGAATTCTATGTAAACGAGCCTAAAGTCTATCTTAAAAGACAGGTTAAATTTTATATAGTTTGTTTCTGTTACTAATAATTGATATAGCAAATTAGCAGCAATCACAAAATTTGTTGTCACATATTTATCGATCACCGGTTAAAGGTACTGGTGCTTTGTTAAATTAATAAAATCCTTTCTCTCAGTGTAACTTGTGTCATTGCATATGTTTGTTTTATAAAAAATAATGTTTTTATTTATTCTGTTGTCGATATAAGAATCTCAAATTTAAAAGCCGTGTGTTAGTAATCCTTATGATTTGATTTTTTTTTATCCATATCAATAATAAAAAAACCACATTGAGAGAAAATATATCGTATTTGTGACTATAATTGCATAATAAAATAATTATGGTTAGGCGTATTATTTTTGTAGTTATTATTGCTATAATGTTAATAACAATAACCTTATATACATAATTACAACATTTTATAGCATAATTTACTATATGCAAATATAATTTATGTATAAGATAACCGTACAATTAGTTGAATGAATACATATTACAGGCATTATGATCATAATTCAGTGTTCAGGTTACTATAATTCACATGGTCAAAACAATTATAATTTTATGGTTATACCAAAAAATGACTAAATTAGTTAAATTATGGTTATTCCAATCATTTTTTTCTCTCAGGGTGCATAATTATTAATTTAAAATTATGAAATAAAAAATTATAGTTACAATGAGTATATCGTCGTCATGATAATACGCGAAATCTTTTGCAGAATATGTTATCAAAAAAATTTATATTTATTGAAATCGATATAAATGGAAGTTGAACGAGTGTTTATCCTTAACCCGGATGTCTATTAACTTTTTATAAAAGCTAAATTGGAAAAATTTTCTAAGTTCCATAAAATTTTACATAACTTATTCGTCACACACACACACACACACACACACACACACACACACACACACACACACACACACACACACACACACACACACACACATGCACACAAATAGTTATATAACACTATATAATACAACAAAATTATATACCAATTTAAAAAAAGAAGGTAATAATAAAGTTGGCGTTTGGAAAATAGGTCGCCCGGATAAGGGTTGCTATGATCGTACCTATGTATAAGCAAGCACGCGTTTCTACAAGAGAGCGCCAGCTCGAGAATGGCTATTCGGTATTGCATCGAGCCTGTGAGAAGAAACGTTCTCCCTCTGTGTCGACGTGTCATTAGGCACAAGGCTAGAGTGAATGCGCGCGATTTGTTGCACAAAGGCTACGGTGAGCGCAACGGAGATGGAGTGACGGTGCATCACGTGGCAGGGAAGAGGAAAAGCAAGAGAAAGAGAGAGAAAGAAGATACCGTTTCATTCTCGCATGTAGTGTATCGTCAACCTGGAAGCAGCTGACATTGAGTTAGATGACGATTATCGCGTGGCACGATACTCGCAAGACCGTGAAAGATGAGAGAACGAGAGAGAGAGGAGAGAGAGAGAGAGAGAGAGAGAGATTGTATAAAAGTGGAAGAGGAAAAGAGGGGAGGAGGAATAGGACGCGACCTTTGTTAGAAACAGTGCCGCCTCGGACAACTAGTGGAAAGTGCATTTTCAAACCAAGGCTGTCATTCCGCACTGCCTGCATTTTTACGTTTGTCATTATCGCAATGTTCGCTGTACTCGCTCGCCATCACGTCCGATTCGCCTCGATAATCATCGATATATCCGTACGCGATTAGATCGGAGCCTTCGAGCGATTAAAGAACAAATTGCACTGGCATAGCCTTATTTAAATCATCTTTTTACAAAAATATATGCAATCTATCGAACCTGTTTTAACTTAATGAAATAATGTAAAATATTGTATTTAAAAAATTATATAATCTTACACACTGTGAATTTATAAAATCTTTGCGGAATTTATAAACGTTCGATAACTACAACACAAAGCTCGAGCCTTGTTGAATTTATTACTCAAAAGTTTTACGTATTAATTTATGTTTTTTTTTTTTTAATTGAACAGAGTCTTATATCGTTTCTACGACACTCGAGTACAATGGAGTATATATGAGTAATCGTTTGATGAAGAAATGAATATAATATTCTAAGATTAATAGTGCATTTATCTCGGAGCAGCTATGCAAGATAATAATAAGTAAACATGTGTGATAACAAATAATGTTGGACTTCGTTTAATATGTTTGCTATGATGACAGCACTATGATAAAGTGATTTTAATACGTCATTTGATATATCAATCTGAGAGAAAAACTGTTAAAGATATTCGTTATCGCGAATCAATATCAGTTACGTGAAAATTGAAAGAAATCTCTCTAGAGATTAAAACGTCGATTTCGCGAGATACAATTTCCTGCTTATTCTTTCTTCTCTCTCTCTCTCTCTCTCTCTCTCTCTCTCTCTCTCTCTCTCTCTCTCCATTCCTCAATTCGCGTTGGGAAAAATATTAAGTTAAACTCCCGCGAGGTGTTAAAAACTGTCGTTGAAAAAGACAGACGGAACAGGGACGGTTTATTTCGATCTCTCGCGTGGACTGGAAAAGTTTCGCAACCTTAATTTCAGTAAGTGCCAGGAAGTGTAATGTCCCGAGCTTCCTAGGCGCAACGTATCTCCATTCAAGAGCTATGCAATTTTCTAATTCTCTCCGCGGAGTGCTACTGCATAAGTACGACGATACGTCCGATTACATTATCGCGAGGAGAGATGAGGAAGGGGAAGGAAAGCGATAAAAGGGCAATACGATATACGCGAGATTCTTAGATGATGAAAAGCAAATTTGAAACGCAGTACGACATTCTTTGCTCATACAAGAGTTTAACGAGATCGATGTTTCTTCAGAATGTACGTCCAAACAAAACAAGGCAAATTGATATATATATAAATCATAAATATAATTCTAAAAATATAAACAGGTCATTTTGTAATTTTGAAACTTTAGAATTTGTCAATTGTAAAATTATTAGGTCATTTAAAAAGTATCCGCGGCTTTTTGTTCAATTTTTGAATGAAAAAACCGCGGATACTTTTTAAATGACCCAATACAATGATTGTGTACTCTAATTATTTGTAATCTTGGATTATCCGTGAACCGTAATTCAATTAGTTCCTTTTTTTGTTTTAGGTAAGAAATGGTAGATAAGCGAAGACCAAAGAGGAAGGGAGGAGATGGCATCTGCCTGCATTTCGAACATGATTCGACTCGGCTTGACAACGCAAGCGTGATCGATTAAGTATGTCGCGCGCTGCGAATCGCGTTATCCAGGTATGCATTATTGTCATACGCGTGTGACAGACGTGTGTGACTCATGGACAGAAAGGCGGAAGTGTTCGATCACGGCACGATTGATGGACACCGCTATGCGCACCCGTACGATAGACAGCCAGATCGTTTGGCATCGATTCCAAGATACTTCTGTACTTACGTTCCAACTAAAGATTACCTCTCACGGCCTCGACATTTTCCATTAGGATTCTATTTTCACAAAAAGAATTTCAACATTCTGTAACAGGTACATGAATCAAATGCAATCGAAGTACAATATACTCAGTTCTTTTCAACTCATATATCTTTTATAGTATCTTTTATAGTATCATGTACGAGATACAGATTCAAAACAATATATCTAACTTACATTAATCTTAATGTCAGTTTTACTTTCATTCTCGAATTTTTCAAGTATTTATTAAGATGAACTTGTTCTTCAGGAACAAGGTCTGACAGAATATCTTTGCCCTTTGTATTATTCGCAGTTGGAGGTAGGATCTAAACTGTCTAAAGCCACTCATTGTACCTACGAAAGAACATCGGTCAATTCATTCGCTTGTCGATGGAAGGGACCATTCGTAACGGAGTTGGAAATGACTATCGTTGCTATAGATCGTTTATGATGACCATCGGGCATGTTCTTCTCTCTCGTAAATTCCCAACTACCGTCCCAGTGATTTGACGAGAGTTATACGTACCGTTTATCCGTCCGCTGAATCGGTCTTAAAGCCTCGGCGGCACGTTGAGAACTCGAAGTCCTTCCCATTTAGATGATCCTTCGAATCGATCTTGGAATCTCGCGAGGGAATAAAAAAAGGAAAGAGAGAGAGAGAAGGTCGTCTCGAATCATTACGATCTTCCGCGATCTTTCTGCATGTCAAATTAGTATCGCTTAATTTATCGAGATTTACGAACATATTTCTCTGATATTCAGTCAAACTCTTGCCAAAACTCATGCCTGAGAGATTGCATCAGTTGGTTATTAAAGAAAAGGATAGACAGAAAAATGACGCGAGTTTGACGTCGATAAGAGAGTTTGATACTAATAATAAAATACAAATATCATATAAGATTATAAATAATTAAATTTTAATAATATTTTCTACAACTTTCTACAACTATTCAAAATCCTGTTTCATAATTTATCGTTAATATCAGGATTCAATTTTAATACGAGTTTTCTGCAAGCATACTTAAGATTATTTAAAGGCTGAGGCATACAAACTATCGCTTTCGCAACTCAATGAACTGCAAGACGTTTATCTCACAACGCATAGTAGAGAAACTGATTTATATTGTTATAAAATTGATAAATGCAAACACATAATAGAATTTTAGAAAAAAAAAACGATAATTGAAATTCAAGTATACGTAAATTATATATTATATGTTTAATCACGCAAGTAATCAAAGTTATTTTTCAAGCGCGTTATTGCATCAATAAACTTGATGTAAGTTATGAAACCCACGTGGTGGTTACGGAACCAGTAGTTATTAGCTCGACAAGAGAATGTTTCCGCAACTCTCTTAATGGAAAATAAACTACGGTGTTATTCATCACGCGAGAGAAACGGAATTGATACATTTGAGATTACAATTGTCTTACTCGATAACTACAACACTCATAAATACATTCAGCATAACACATCACGTTGTTCGTTACTTGTTAGGTAAACTTAGATATGTTTTTGTTATCTCTATTTATCTGTCTCACGAAGATTAAGCAATTCTATTCGAAATTATCAGCACTTTATTGATTTGCATTACATGAAAAATCTGTTTAGGTAAAACTAAACGAATAATTTCATCTACATCTCGTATATCTTTTTCATTGAATTCAATGATAATCTTACGGAATCATTAACTTATAATCGTTATCAGTTATCTCCTGTATTTCAGAATCGATTTTTAATAGAAAAAATGTTTAATAATAAATACTAGGTTTAATTCTAAATTCAATATATTATTCCAAAAAGTTTCTCAATATCAAATCCAACATCTCTTTAAAAAGATGCTCTAAGAAAACAGAAAACCTTTACAAAAACTTTAGAAAATACCTACACAATACATTGAGAATTTTTAGGCTCTATGACAACAAAGTCACATTTTCCAGAAAATCACATTTTCCACTTTCTAACAATTTTACATTTCGGTTGGTTAAGCGCCACAATAGTATATATACTGTAGGATCTTTTCTAACTTGCAATGGAAATGATCGTGCTATAGACCGTTGTATGTATCATGTAAAAACTGTTTGTACACGCCGTGCGTCGGAAATAGTATCACAATGATAATAGTATCGCTATAATTAATACCATTATCTATTCCGCACCATCTTTTACTCCGCAATTGATGCGACCGATGTCTGCATTTTCATTTTCTTTCATCCTGCCTTCTTTCGCAACGCGCCGTGACGGCAGCTCACGATGCGGGTACAATGTAATTATCTCAATCATAGCTGCAACAATCGTTACGGCGACAGCCATTAAGATAGGCTCCGAAGATAATCGCTAATAATTTCTTTCGCGTAGAACACTACCAATGTCGTTGTCTTTCCCGATCTCGATTAAACCCGATAGTATAACGTAACAAATTCGTGCATCATCACGTAATAAAAGATTGATCTCGGTACGTCAGAATTTTTTGCTGCAAGTTTGAAACTATGTTTTACAAATAGTCTGCGAATAAAATACGATAAAAGTGAGAGGTATATCAAATATGATACATTAAACATATAATATTTGCAATCGGAATCCAATAGAGCTTTGAACTCGAGTTGAAACTATTCGTGTTTTCACGTATGAGTATAAATTATTTATAACGTGTGTGTGTGTGTGTGTGTGTGTTAATAAATTGACAATATTGAAGCATTTTTTTGTAAAGTTATAATATTTGTAAAATGTAATATTGATATTTAAAAAATATATAATAAAAAAATCACTCAGAATAAGAAACAGTAATGATACTATAACAAATGTAATAAAAAATATATATTTACTTTATCCTTATACATTAATTATATACCTAAATTCTTTACTAAAATCCAGATATAAAAGGATATTACATAATGCTATATTATAAATTTTAAAAAATCTTATTACATTAAAAGGCATTTAAATTTCAATCAAATATCTAAATCATCGAATATCCTGAATATTTAATATAGAATGCATAATAACTCCGGCAGCTATAAATATTGTATATAATAAAAATTAAGTAATTCTTAAGAATTATAAATATACTCGGCGCCATTAATATCGATAAGGATTTTAACGTCTGTTTACACTACGATAATCTTTCGTCAATTTCATCTACCCACTTTGTGTGTTTTCCGAAACAACGGACTAGGCTTTTCCATCTCATCCCCTCCGATAAATGTGAGAAATTCCTTTCGTAGTAAGTTTACGTTAGTCGATAGAACTAAAGTCCCATGCGGGAGAGCTATCTGAAACTTTTTAGAGCGTTATCGTGAACCTTCGTCGCTCGTCGGGCCACGCATGGGGCCGCGTGTAGGGCCGCGGACAGAAATAAAACTTCTCGCCCTTTGCAATGGCCCACGTGGGACACGCTGCTCCGGCAGTAGCTCGTTAGTCGATCTTTAAAGCTCGCTCGTTAATTATTGCCCGCCTCGGAGCTCGTGTCCGCCTCTCTCATGGTGACTTCTGCCAGTTCGAGTAATCGCGAGGCCGTATATCGCGAGTTCGATCGACGTGGATAATGACGGTGGAATAACGGTATGAAGCGAAAAGCTGAGTAAGTACGTAGTGATTAATAAAACGTTAGGAAAGCATGATATTCACGCGCAAATGGAATTCTCGTGCGATACGATGGGTAATTTTTTCCCGATAGCCTCATTATTGCATTTTCCTTGTATATCGTGATTTGACGTTGATGATTGCGATATTAACACGCTGATATGTTAATCATTGTGTAAGGGCTCGTTGCACGTTCATTGCACCGACATGCAGGAAGGAGCTCACCTTTAATTACAGCTCTTGCTCCTTCCCTTCCGACTCTCGTTTGAACGCCGATCCACCGTCTCATCGGAGAACAATGAATGAATAATTTAGCTAATGAGTAATTCGTATGCAAAGATAGAACTTAAGTACGTAAAACTTCACTGTAGTCTTTTCGTATTTCTAAGGATTCTTGAAAGGGACTAATCTGATGCTTCTCACTTTTTTCCGAGAATGAAATATATTTCATTAGAGTAATATTTTTTATTTTCGTTTTCATGTTTTCGACCTGATAACTGTGATAACTGTGATAGTGATTGATAAAATGGGAGATTTTCCCGCAATTGTACGTAAAGCTGATACTGGCATCCAGCATACAAAGTTTATCGCGGACTTTCCCGTGTCTGCACTCGTGCGATCATTGTGGTTGCGTTGCGTAAGCATTGCATATCTCGCGATGTGCACAATTCCGTGAGATAGAAGGAGAGACACGTGTTTCATGAACAATGATATATGATTTTTGATTCCGTTAAAAATATCTTTCTACAAGTTTTTCAGTTTTTCTTTTTTTTTTTTACTTTTAAGACGTTACAATTTTACATTAAAAAATTTTCACGCGAGTGCAGTTGTGAGAAATATTATAAATATCTACCATTTTTGAGTGAAATTTTGCTATCTTTTATTAATCGTTTGTATCACTTCACTGTAATTACCGTCACTTTAAATCGTTGTAAAAGCCCGAAAATAACTTCCTGCAGAGTTACTTCATGAAATAAGGGGATTTACGGAATATTATAATTTCGCGGCTGTTACGAGAAGCCTCGAGCCATAAAAAAAAAATATATTTATGTAATAATCGACTTTTTATCAAGCATTTATTAATGACGAAGGGAAAAAAGAACTTTACGTGTGTAATTGCTCAAGATCATAAGTTTAAACCTGTGCAACAAGATAACTTTGAGATAACCCGAAGATAATTTCGCGTAAATAAGTTCATGAAAGAAGTTAAAATAATAAAAGGTAGAAAAAGTGTCGCAGAGATCCGTATTTGCATCCGACGGTGTCAGACAATGCGATTTAACAGCGACACACTCCTACACATGTATACAGAAACGGGCGAGCACTTACCTGGGCCAACACGGCGCGACTTGCGAGATATCACGCTTTAATTAAATTCACTGACTCGTATGCGTATTTCGGACGTGTGCTGCACACGTACACAAACAACACCAGCATTTTATCATTTCTGTCTCTTACTCCGTTCGTCTGTCTCTTTCTGCATTTTTAAGAGCGCGGCTCACCTGTCGCCGGAATGTAGGTCGCGCGTCTGCCGTCTTACTCGCGCGGACATTACCGCCGATTTCTTTTCCCTTCCGCCTCTTGTCACTCTTTTGTGCTTCCTTTCCCTTTGCTTCCGCTTTGTTTATCCCTCTCTCGTGCCCTTTGTTTCTTTTGTCGTCGCGTTTATCTCCCTATGGTACCCGGTTTTATTTTCTTCCTGCTGCTGCTCGTGCTCTTTTTGTCCAATCCCTCGACGTTCTCAAACCTCTTTTCACTTTGCCAGTTTCGCATTTTTTTTTTTCAATTACAATTGTAATTATCAATAGGAATAATTAAAATTTCAAATTCCACTAATTTGTGTTATTAATTTTGTGATTACGTTACCTACTTAGTTTTTGTTTCTCATATTTTTCTTTTTGAATATTTTGTAATATTTTAACATTTGGTAGATAATCGCAACTATTATCAGTAGATATTTTTAAAGGTTTCTATCTTGTCTCTTCTTATTCTTTCACATCTGTCCTTAACTTGAATTCGATTAACTCGATTATTGCGAAGACGAAGACCGCGTCATTTGTCGTGATACTTTATGACTCTCGTTTTTTCGTAAATAAAGGAGAGCCGTTGATACCAAATTTGCTTCTTCGATGGACAGCTGTTTTCAGGGTCGTGTTGAGCATCTGCAAAGCCTGAGGCACATTCAATAACAAGCGCCAACGCAGTAGATATCCGCGAAATTGGACCGGAAGAAAACGCGTTTGACCACTAACTGGCCATATGCATTTTGGTTGTAAAACGGACAAAGAAAGGATGAAACAAATTAGTACGAAAAATACGAAAGAGAGGAAGAAGAAAGAAAAGTATCCGTTTCTAAAGAAAATAACAAAGTATAGTTAAAAAACGTTAGAAGTTTAATGTAATTATTCATAAAAAATTAGATCCAAATAAAAAGTGGTTGTAACAGTTTAAAAATTAATGACAACGATAAGACGAGTAACAAAATCAAACTCATGAATAATCGTGCAATTCGCATATTTGAAAATACCATTTGGTTTCTTACAATTTCCTGTTGTGCTTATTGTTCTGTGATTGAATTCAACAGTTTTTTTTTCCTGAATTGACAAGTGTCGCAATCGACGTTTCGTTCGTCGAAACCTTGCTATTGCATTTTGCTCTTCCTTCTCGGCTTCATTCTCTCTTTATCTTCTCCGTAGCTTTCAACGTCGAGTCAATAACACGCTCGCAGATTCTGCGCATGCTAACGCGGTCGCGCGTATTCCACGTTGTGACTTCCTTTACAAAATTGGAAAGAACATCTAAGGAGAAAAATCGTACCGCTGGCTAATAATTTTACTTTATTACTATTTTTACTTTTTCTGCGAAAGTCGGTTTCTACTTCCCTCCGTTTAAGCGAAGGTATTGCAACGAAACGAGTTAACGCGAGAAACTGAATATTTACAATCACGCTTTGCAGACGTTTATTAATATTCTTAATGTCGCTTAATATTAATATTCTACGCATAATAACTGCGTCGACATTAAAATGAGCATTTGCAAAATGCGCGATTGTAAATGTTGTCTCTTTTGTATTTATCTGTTTTGTGTGCAAATATCTTTTATTTGTAATTGCGTCGAATATTAATCACATCGACGAGATCTCATGCGGCCAATATAAGTTAGGTATATTTAATTTATTTCTATTTGACGATATCACTGCGGGCACGTATTGCGTGCATGCCACGCGTAGTATGGCGAGCATATCCCCTGGTTTAATATCGGATTGCAATCGCTGTATCCTGCGTTTGTTGCAGCTAAGCCGGTAGTCGACGACTATTGTAACTGTGAGGGTCGATTGACAACTCGCATGTAGTGTCGTACCACTCCACGCTTTATTATCATCCTACATGATGATTTTGATAATGCTATAAATAGGGAATGTTATCAGTTTTCACGGAAAGTGAAACCATGCGAGTGATTAAGATTATCGGAATTAAAATCGTGGTCTTGCCAATAAATTGCTTCAATCTTTAATGTCATGTAGAAATAAATTTATAGAATAAATATCAAGTATAACTTAAAATTAAAAAAAAATGTTCAACTTTACATAGAGATGTGTATTGCATATGTAATAAACTTTTTGCACAACTGTGGCGCGTTTGTCGCGAACAGAACGTAGGAAGGGACCTTAACCTTTAGTCCGAAATCTGAGCTCGAAATTTATATCGACTCTAATTTCTATTCCCTACGGATTCGGAGGTAATTCACAGTCCAGAGTTTCCGCGTCGCGATTAAATATTTAGGGTTTGCCGTTGAGGCCCATACATAACTGCGACGAATATCGCGGGGTGTTTAAAGATGGCGGAGCTGATGTTTACCGCGTCATGAGCCGGATGATGGAGGGGGTGTTTCCCTTCTTCCCGTCTGTTTTACCTTACCGTCGAGGTGGTGCAGTTTACGTTGTTTTCTACCTGAAGGTAGAGACCCGGCAAACGCGCGTAAACACAAAGAGGAGTCCTCTCACACATCTACGAGCACCACCACCGCCGCCGCCGCCACCACCATCATCATCATCGTCACAACCACTATCACAACCACCTATGTCCCTACGCGCGCGGTTCTGCAAACGGTCGTAGGCATCAAACGCGCGTGTGATGGTGGTAGCTGCATCAGCTGTCGGCCTTGGTAGGGTGCAATTACCCCGGCAAAGAGCAACGACGACGACGACGACGACGACGACGACGACGACGATGAAGAAGAAGAGGAAGAAGAGAAGAACGACTATGGAACGACGGAGAGAAGAGAAAGAGAGAGAAAGGAAGGGAGAAGAAATAGAGAGAAGTAAGAAGTGAGAGAGAAGACGAACGGTACGCTCCAATACCGAGACCACGCCGGACTTCGAACCCAGGATGGACCTGACTACTAGTCTATCTATCCTTTTCTCTCTCTCCTCTCTCTTTTTCTCTCGCTCCCAGCTCCCCCCTTTTTCTCTTTCCTCTCTCTCTCTGTCCCTCTTCCTGCGCATACACGCGGCCGGCTAAGGAACTCTCTCAGCGTGTGCTTTTCACGCTAGATTCCTGCGGTCGATCCTCGATAGAGCGAAGTCGACGGAAGCTACCGAGCGCGATTCCATCAGCGGAATTTTGCGACCCGTGCCGTGCCGTGTCTTCTCGTCTCTACACCGTTTGTGCATCGGAGCATCCGATGTCGCGGTGGAAGGTGATTGCGTGAGGAAGAGTTACCGGTTACCTTCCTATCGGTAGCACATTCGGCTTGTCGCAATCTTTCAGTTGTGGAACGATCGGTGTCATTCTGTAACTCAGTAGTAGAAAGGTAAATACATCTGGGAAACGTACGTTTCTTTTTGCTCTCAAGAACGGAATCAGGTTATTCCAGTTCCGAGAGGAATATTTTATTAATATTTCGCGAAATTTAACAGTATCGATTCTTCATATTAGAAAATTACATTTCCTTTATAATTAATGAAAGACGTAGTAATGAAATTATTGCTTCCTCGTGTTATGTTTTTTTTATTTCTTGCTATGCATTAATATTACAATTGTAATATTCAATGACACTTTAATTACATCGTTAGCAAAAACTCCAGCATTGCTACATGATATCGCATGGGTTCTACCGTTATGTAAAACCACGATCGTTAACTTGTAGATTTACGTTGCAAAACTATGCAATTCGACGGGAAAGGCCGGGCGATACGCGTGCGCATTTTTCGTCTCGCTTAAAACTATCGGATTATCCTGAGTACGCTTTCGCCTACGCCCTATTCCTATTTTCCGATCGACAAACTTCGATCGAACTTACACCGAACAGTAGCTGGTCTTTCCGCGAGACACAATTAATTTTACGACGACATAAATTGCACGCGTGTTTTTATTTGATCATGATGGAAGAGTTGTAGTCGACCGTGACCATTTCGATAATATTCTAGCAGCTCTAGTTGCTCGCGCCGCAATGTTGTGCCAAGATATGGTTTTACTTTATTTATAACAAAACTTTTTACCTCTCTCCAATTAAATTCAATCATAAAAGAAAGATACCAAGAATTTGTTATCATAAATGTTACAGTTGAAAGGATTCAGTGCAGCGCTAATTCGCTTTATTTATTTATCTAGCAATAAGAACTTAAAGTTTAGTTAAATTCATTTTCTACTTTAAAATAAAAAAAAAGTGAATTAGAGAAAGAGAGAAGGGAAAAAGAACGCAGTTCGTCAATTTTCAATTTATTCTAGTTGCGGTTCAATTTTAATTTCTCGAATTATTATTCCCAAGTCAATCGATCATACCCTGTAATTATTTTCTGACAAATTGCTGAAGTTATACTTATAAGATTTTTCGGTCCGCGTGCTTCCTTTTTTATTGGCCGCGAACACAACATTTCGTTCTCGCTTCTTAACCTTGGCCAACGTCACCGTGGATCGGCACGGGGTCACGACGGGATCACCTGGACGCACGCACACGCACACGCGCACGTGCACGCACACGCACACGCGCACGTGCACGCACACGTACACGCGTCCGCGGGTTAAAGAACCCATGGAGGCGACGAAGTGAGCCTCTATGTTGCCCTACGTAGCCCCAGCTAGCTCGTGCAAACCGCTTTGGCTGGTCTCTCATCTATTGACTCCATGAATATACAAGGTGTTTCACAAGACTACAGAGTATTCTTTAATGGATTTTTAATTGACTTCTTCCCGCAAAAGTTTCCAATTAGTCACAATCATAGAACTATTCAACATGGAAATGAGAGCTCTCCGGAAGATAAGTTTTGCGAATGAAAATAAACGACAGAAATGTACCTTGAATTAGTTTATCGCAACGGATTTCACTTCAAGGAAGTTCTAATTTGGACCTTGATTATCAAAATTGTTAAGAAAATGAGAGCTCGTAAGATTACGAGAGAAGTGAGAAAGTAGAGAAAATTAAATATTTACGCAATAAATTAAAATGGTTAAGAGAGCTTCAGAGACCAAGTATTAATTAAAAGTCTTAGTCCGCTTAGCCGCGGTTTAACTTAATTATGAGGAAAGTTTATCAGATTTTCGTTGGAAAAATTTAGATCTTGTGAAACGTTCTGTAGCTCTGTGTAGATTTTTCTCGTCGAGAGAAGGAATACCTGGGTCCGCCGACGATAACATCGACGATGACACCCACATGGACACGTAAGCCGTACTACTATCGTAGGGTTGGACACGCAAGGGTGACTAGCCGTGCGTGTACGCATCCATATGCGCGCATCCAGGTACTAGGGGTTGTCCTAAAATAGCAGAACAAATGGTGACAGACTGCTGTTTTGGAAAAAAATCTGGAGCTGACACTTTTCTAGCGAGATTGTTATGCGTTGTCCTCTTCCTCAAATTACATCTTTTTGTTTCATTACAATATTAAATGTTTACATTTTTCGTATTAAATAATGTATTTAATTCCACGTTATTTAATGCTTACAAATTTCAATTGATTCTGTGTGTGAATAAAATTCTAAATAAGAATTTATTAAATAAAATAGTATAAATAATCATCGCAATTATCATCACGTTATAATGATACGAATTATCGCTTCATTATTAACTTCTTATAATCTCTTTCTCTCTCTCTCTCTCTGTCTCTCTTCGTCTGACAATGACAAATCGCACTAAGCAACACGGTGAATGCGGACCTGTTACATTTTCTCGCCACACCCCGTATACACGTATATTACCTCGCGCACGCACAAATTAGTCCCTCGGGAGTAACAGGAGGTAGAAAGAGAAAGAGAGCGAGCTCGGTCGACGACGTCGGTCCGCTGTTGCCTGTTACGACATGCCACAGGAATTCATCCGACGAAGCGAACTCCTGCGTGTTATTCCCGCTCGATAGCGTTCCTCGCGCCGATAGCAGGGAGGGCCTTCAGTTCCTCACTCTCAGGGTCGCTCTCTTCGCTCTCTCAGGGCGAGATTAGACGCAGTTCTTGCGCGATAGCCGGTCTCTCTTGTCCCGAGATGCCCGCCACAATCTCTCTCGGAGATGCTCACGAGAGATATCACGAGACTATCCGTCGCCTTGAATACTGAAATACTTCTAAATACGTCGATATTCGGAAAAATAATAGCGAAAATAAAATCATAAAGTCATGAAGTATTTTAATAAATCTCTCTCTTTGCGAGATCAGTTTTGAACTATTTAATTTTTCATAACGCTGTAGATGATGTAATGATTCTTTTGCTAATAATTGTAATATTAAAAAATATATTTCCAAGTGGATAAGCGTTCGCATCAACTTTCTCGATAATATGTTACTATTGTCTTTCCTGTTGCTATTTACAATTATTAATTATTCTCGATAATACTAATTAAAAGTGTGTAAGCATCAAGTAGTTGTACCATTTAATGCCGAACGAATGGAAATATATCATTGTCTTATTAAATTTAAGCATCCTGTCTGCAAGTCGCCGTATCACGAATCTCTGAATCGATGGATCGATCATTCGCAACCAGTTTACTGGTCGCTCGCTTGCAGGCTCGCCGTAATTACTAATTACACGGAACACACCTCTTCGTTAGGTCCGGTCGGAGAGCCTGTTTACGCACTTTTCGCGACTGGCTGAAACGGATATTTATGTCGTTATTACGTGGCGCATTATATCGTTAATTTTAGCAGCTTCCGCGATTCATTAACGTGCGTCTTCTTGTCTCTTGATCAAGTTCGACGAGTTCACTTTGACAAGGCGGAGAAATTCGATATTACGAATAAATTGCAAGTACATCGACGCGTCAATTTTTTGCCGATCCTTCAAAACGAATTTATGCAAATTTCGATTGCGAATAAATGCAAGTGGATACCGTAACGATTTTTTTTTTGTTCTCGCGTAAGTCAAGACTTTGTATTACGTGTAACTTTTTAGGCCAGCTGCTGAGCGTGCAGGGTATAAATTCTGGGCACTCTCAATAATCTCTGTAGTGTGAAAATTATTATTTTCTGTTATCGATTCGCGGCTAACAGCGCGAAAATGCAGTCCACTATAATTTTGCCTTTCAACTTTTCCAAGCATAATCTCTAAAATATATATATAATCTCTAAAATACTAAAAGAACGATTTTTTTTAAGTACCTATAAATTTAATTTAGATACAGATCTGGTAATAATATTCTATCTAGACCATTAATTCTGTAAAACACTCGCTGAATTGCTAGAAAGTTACAATTTTTGCAGCATTATCAACGCTTAAGCATTCTACAAAATTATTCTGATGATCCAACAAAGTTATTTTCAGATTTGTACCTAGCATAATTTTTAGATACTTCAGCAAAACTTTTCTTTCCGTATAACGTTACATGATCCAGATATATTCGAAATGCATGCGAAAATCGATACACCGTGAAATATCCATTTTTCGTCGTGTAAGTTCTTTCACGACCGGCTCCCTCTGGAGGGCTCTTCCTTCCCCTCCCGTAGTTCTCGCGCGATCGTATATCGCCGCCTTCATAATCCTGTGCGTATCCAACTCTAATTTCCTCTTTCATTCCTCCTTTCCCTCTCCCGTCCCTTAGTGCCGCGACCCCGTGCGATACATTATTCATATCAGCATCCAGACAGAAGCACGTTTTGTCCCTGCTTTTCTCCCGCGGTCGGTGTAGGTCGACTGAACGCAGCACGCTGTATCGTACGTGTACTAGAAAAAGTTCCACCGGATACAGGAAAAAATCCGCGTATCAGGCGTGTTGAATTTTTTGAATGGCTGTAACGCGATTTATGCACCTTCCGTGCAATGAAGAAAAAAAAAACACGCGGTAACCTCGCTTAGCTGCAGCGGTATATGCAAACGTGCAAATTTTTCGACTTTCGCGATATATTCATCTCAGCGGAGTATTCCTTTATTCCGGCGTTGCATTACGTTTAGACAAGTACATCGTATCGCGACGTACGTCATATCTCTCGCCGAGTAACAACGTATATAATCTTTATGTAGAAACTGTCGTAACGGTGTATTGCTATAATGTTCTTATGGAGCGCAGATTTATTAGCTACTAAATGTCGCGCTATAACGTGTAGGCGCGCAGTGGGTACTCTATAAAATCGCGTCGCATTTCATTGTGATTCGTGCGAACTATCAAAATTCGATTGATCTACCGTTCTTATCCGCAAACGAAGATTCTTATATTTTATCTGCTATCTGCTCCTTATCACTCGTCTCGTAAATCCCGATAGCATTCGCTCGATTAAACTCGGAGTAAAGTTTACCTCGCAAGTGAAGTGAATAGATGGATACGAGAGTTTCAAATGTTTCAGTGTCTTAAATATGATCTGGAAGTTAACCGTTAAATAACATAAAATAGCAACTTTTTAATTAGAAAGGCGTGTCATATAAAATTCTATTAAAATCAGTGTTAATTTATTACTAATCATTACCGAAGCTTTAATATCATTGCTGCTTTAATAAATATAATTAGCTCGAAGTTTGTTTGAACGAAATGATTGTAATAAAGTAATATTGCGTAGGAGCAGAAAGCACAGAGACAGAAAAATATGGCACAACAATATGGAGCCGTAGAAAAAAAAAATAGTTGCGTCGAATAAAAACTTTGTGAAACAGCGAGCTAAGTAAAGAGAGCAGCGACGATATCGGAACCGGAAAAAAAATCGTGCACCAGCGCACTGTATCCGCTTCGGCAACCAAATATATCACGGTGTTTCTTTCATACACGCATACCGACGCATACGTAGGAACGCACGGATTTTTACTCACGCAGGAACGCGCGGTGCATAGCTGCAACAAGGGCAACGTGCGCGCGTACGAGAGGATCGATGTGTGCGAGTCCGATCCCCGTACGTCAGTGCGTGGCTGCGTAGTTGCGTGTGTGCCGGTGTGCCGGTGTGCCGGTGGTTACGAGGGAGGTCCCTGTGTATGGGTCTAGAATGTGTCCTTGGCCGAAGTGCGTTGACCTTCTGTCGTGGCCGCGCGATGGTGTCCAGACTTCTACTTAGAGCGGGCTAAACCTCCGCTGGGAGAAGTTGGACCTCCCTCGTTCTTCTCGATGGTTTCTGCTTTCCTCCGGTCGGCAGGAAACGCGATTTATACCGAAGGCATAAATCCTTGCATCGGGACGAAGCGTTTTTAATTCGAAACGCGTATTTGCGAAAAATTCGTCACATCTATACTTGCCAAAGTTCGTCAACAATGGGCAATTAATTTTCTTAAAGGTTTCCCTAAAATAAAAAAATTATTTTCTCATCTCTCCGTCAAAATAAATTTATAAATATTATTTACGTGGAACTGTTTTAATTAGATAATTTTGTGAAAAAACATTTACAGACTTATTCACGAATAATTTATCTGTCGTCGGTGAAACTGAACATTGGATGCAGATGTTAAATGATACCGTACATCGAAGCGTTAATATTTTAGTAAGGGTACTGTCTACTTGATAAGTGCTTCAGAAATGTTGATAGTTGTATACGTCAATATTGTACAATAACGAATGCACGTCGTATAACACATATTATAAATTCTAACGATATATAGAATGATTCTCGTTTTGAATAAAATATAACTTATTGATTCATTCGTAAAGAAATGACAAACGCTTAAAAATTCCCTTATAAATTTTATATTATTTAAAGAAAAAAAAACAAGTTTAACAAATAAAAAATGATTGTATAATTTATATAATTGACAATTAATTTAATAGATCGCATAACGCTACAGAGACCTCAGATAATAAAATGTCTAATGTTGTGAAGGAGATAAAAAGTATTTTGTTCGATATCGCATGCAACCAAGAGAAGTCTGATATATTTTGTTCAATCGCGTGCTACCGCTGATAGCGCATATGATATCTGGCGTGTATTTCGAAGGTCGATAACCGCGTGAGAGTGAGAAACGAAGGGATAGAGAGACGCGGCTTAATATTCGATCGGCGCTATAGACATTCGCGGAACAACTTGTCTCCGTGAACAGCAGAATGCCCTGTCGCCTTGGACTTGAATTAAATCGAAAGTGGTCACGTAACGGGCATCCACCTTGCAACCGAGTATCTTCGCTCCTCGTACTTGCATTGTACCACAACGCCGTGAACGTCATTTCCGTGAATATTAATGACGCGGAAACGATAATCACGAGATTTACTCGGCAGCGAGTTTATCTCGGAAAATGTGTTTTCCGATCGTTTAATTGCTGATACATTAAATATCTCTGAAACAAATATACCTATTATATTGTATATAAATCAAGATCAAATAAATTTAACAATTATATAAAATTACATAAAATTTTTGTTGAATTTGCAAATTTAATAAATTTTAAATCTTTTCATTTAATGGAACGTACAATAATATGGTATATTATATTGTTTGTTTGGAATGTTTTAAGATTTAATATTAAAAAGAGATTTTTTTTTTATAAATCAGATAGTAAACTGCTTGATGAATAAAAGATGCGTCACTCTTAATTATATCAGCATAGATTATATAGAACGGTCTTCGCGTTTTATGTTGCGAAAGAAGAAGAGTCAAACGGAAACCGATTTCCATGACTCGCAAGGATATTTGTCATCTTGCGATAATTCGCAAATTGCAGAAAGATTCAAATCACGATGATTCAAACAAGCAGAGATATAAAAATGCGGATTATACGCTCATCAAGGAGGATGTTGCGGTACATCATTAAGTGCTACGATGGAAGATGATGCGATACCATAATTTATAATTAAGTATGATAACATTGATATTTTGATATTATCTCTCTCTTATTCGCAATTTATTTAAATCGCAGAAAGATGAAGAAGAAAAAAATCTTTAATTTTTATTGTATTATATTATTTATTATTTTATTATATGTTACATTATTTGTCTCGTATTTAAAAATATTGAATTATATTTCGTACGTAATTAATAATATTTATATTGTATTCTAATTTGTATTTACACGTTATAAATTAAAATCTAAATTCTACAACACATCTTCGGAAACAATTTTACTGTTGTGCCAATCAGAGCGTCAAGCGACATGAACCGTAATATTATCCGGGGTTAAGTGTAGGAATGAGAAGGGTTTAAAACACCTTGTTAAAATTGTAGTCTTTCCACTGTTCGCGCACGCACACATACACCTGGTAGACTAGAAATTCCACGATGCAATTAACTCTCGCCGGTCTATTAGAAGAGGCAAAACGAAAAACGAACCGTGCGAGAACAAGCTATGCTGTGATCTCGCAGATCTTAAAAGATGCGTCCGCATACATTCTTTCAAATCGCATGGTGGAATCATCGAGATCGGAATTGGGAAGGTATAACTCGCAGGATTGATTTAACTTTTTTTTTAAACTAAATTAAGTCAATGTTAACAGCCTTGAAATGTTAACTTAATTAAAATATAAGTTAATCCATAATGAAATTGATTGAATTAAAAGTTAAATTAATAAAAAAAGTAATTGAAAAGTTAAAAGTTAAATTTGGTCCGAACAAACAACCGAAAACGTTATTTTTCTTCGCAAGTAATAACGATTATACAATTTTATATTAAAAATGACACTAAATTCTATACTTATTATCCTCTCGCATTGTACCTGAGGATTGACTTAAAAAAAAAATCAAATTAAAAGTTAATAGTTATCGATAAAATTTAACGAAATTAATTTAAATAGTTGAAAAAACTTAACTTTTATCTTTCTAACTTAGCACTACCCACAACCCCGGTAACTCGCGACAAGTCTTGCCACGCCACCGTAAATTTTCCGCGGTCGAGAGGCTGCACATATTTGCATCCGGCAATGAGGATCGTCGATTATTAATTTGTTTTGTTACACGTGCATTCTCTGTCGAGGTAACGGAATTAAGTTACATAATTTATCGACTTGCGACCGATCGGTCACGGTTACGCGCTGCAACGTCGTGAGTTATCGCGTGTTGCCACGAGCGGGAGAGATAAAAAAAAATTCGAACAAAAAATGACCACTCGTTATTTACAATCGGCGAGAATTAGCGCGGAAGCGATTCCATCGATGTGCTGACACGTGCTTAACGATCGTGCATCTATACAGGATATTGCGTTCGCTAACGAATGGAATTTCAGTGATAAATTTGTTACCGCCTTTTTCATGCGTTTAGCATCGCATACCTTACGGGAGATAAAATCAGTATTAACTGAATTCAAATCTCTCGAATGATCTGCTGTTAAATATATATACATATATATATATGATAATAGTGGCATACCGAGTAACAATGTATTGCATATAATTATCATCATGCTCATATAATGGCTGTGAAATAACTTGCATGAGAAAGATTTCTTTAGATTCTCTGTATAATAAACCAAGACGCGAGGCTGCATCGTCCACAGGTCAATCCGATGCGATCCGTGTTGCAAGAGAATCACGATTATGACAGTGAAATTGAGAACATGTTATTAGTTTATACAGTAATGGAAGTGAATGGAATTATAGTGACTCACACGAGATTGGCTCATCGCCGATACGTACATTATCGCAATGATCGCAGAATGAGCTAATTCTAATTCTGATTTATGTAGAAGATCCTGAGGAAACAGGTGCTGCGAATGTCGAAATATACAGATTGAAATATGTTAATTGAGAAACAGCTTTGCATTAAATATCGCGTCAATGTTTAATATCAACGTTTAAGTAATATCAATGTGTATTTCTTTATTTGTACATACAAATTGATGTTCATATAAATTTTCGTATAAATAATTTTCGTTATTTATGTATAATTGCCTCAAAAGCAATAATTGTTTTACCGAAGTCTAAGGCGTTTTCAGTCAAATAAATTGAATTCTTTTCAGTAAACTTGTAAGTAAACATGAACGTATAATTATCAGCTTTTAACGTACGCTTTTAACAAGAAATAACGTTCATGTAATATCTGGGAGTTTTAGCATTTCGTGTTCTTGGCTTGTCGTCGTGGCGTCCGTCCAAAAGGAGTAACTCGCGAATTTCACGATCTACCTAGCGGTGTAAAATTTCTCCGCGAGTATAATAATTCCGCGAATCGCCGTTTCACCGATGTATTCGAGAACACGTTGAATCCGCGATGGTTAAGTGTTTAACGACGAAGGCAGCCAAGTATAGCCGCTCGCGTTGTAAATAATATCGCGAGCTTTAAAAGTGGCCACGTGAACTTTCTAATATCGCATTAGTTACGGCCTACCGAGAGTCGAATGCATCGAAGAAGACATCGAGTCTTCGTCTCCATCAAATCACGAGCGGTAACGTTTATATCCTTTATTCGCGAGTGTTTATAGAAAAACCTTGCGAAAGCACGGTGTGTAACGCATATATTCTTCGTCCTTCGTATTTCAACCAACCTACACGAGATGCCATAACAAGCTGATACCTTGAAACAACGATAACCAGCGTGCAAGTAGAAATAAGGAAATATTACGTGCACAAACAGAATGTTGAAATATCACTAATAACCGAATAACATTGGACTTTCTTAACAAGGTAATAGTCGTACAACTTGTTTTCATACTTTCTGTATTTACATCTCGGTTCTCGCTATGCATTAACGTCGCGTTTTGTAAAGTAATTTGATAAAACATTTTTGGTACATTCCCTCTCCCTCTCTCTCTCTCGTTCCTCAATTTTCTCCGTGTCGCAAAGTCGCAATTACAGTAAACTACACTCGCAAAGCATACAGTACGCTGGAAAATGCCGCGGTTGCGCGTTCTACTATCGGCCGCGGTTACGCAATCGCGGATGGAGCTTACCTACGTTATATGGGCCAGGGACAAGCTCGTTTCACATTGTGTCACGACTCGCGCTGTGCTGCGACTTGCGAGCGAGCGTTCTTCGCTACAAGACTCTTACTTCCATGTAGAGATGCGATGGATGACGCGAGTAAAAAACGAGCTCGTCGCGGGCGAGAAGACCGCAATCGTGGCATTAATCGATAATAGTCCTCGTCATATTTGAAATTGATCGATGGAACAAAGTTCTTTATCATTGAATGAAGATATTCTTCGTTACAGTCTGTAATCAAATATCTGTTAAAATAAAATCTTTTTCGTTGGTTAATCAACAAGCAGAATTTTATACAGATGCCTATTAATATTTATAGAATTCAATTTCTCAATCTACAAAAATAATTTAGATACTCTATATTCATCAATTTTTCAAATATTAGATCAAGGGATCTTTTCAAGAATGTTAAAAGCAAAAAGTTACCGCGTTATTTTAATCAAACAATCTTGTTTTTATCGCGTGTAAATTTTTCGCCTATATTGCTACAGTATATTGCTTCGCTTCCGGTGATAGCATCGTCCAAGGGACGGTCGCGGGAATTTCGTTGTCGCCGACAATGCGTTAGCTCCTCTTGCCTGGAGAAGCACGCATCGAATTTACGAGTCACTGGCGGAAACGAATGACTTCCATATTTTTCAAGGAGCACGTTAAAGTTCGCGCGCTAATTGTTGGCGATTATTAACGTGGCCTCCTGAAATGCGTCGGCGGCGCCGCGACGACTCATTATTCGTTGCTTCACGGGACATTTCATGAAATTATAGCGCGTTCTGTCACTTATCACGCACGTAGTTTTCCAGCCGAAAGCGTCGTTAACGGCAAGTATCAGAATTTTTTTCAACGGGCATACAAACGGACCGGCATACCGAAGACGCGAAGTTGCGAGGCGAAAATATTTTAATTGAGAAATTCCTAGTGGAATGCAGGCATATTCGACAAATTCTATAACCCTTTGAAAATATTTTACCTTACACGCCATTATTTTTTTTTTTTATGTAGAAACACGCGTAAAATGTATTTAATGTATGTGAGGATTAAATCGAATATCACAGACCTGTGGAATTTAACCATAAAGAGTTTTCCATGTTCTATAAAATATATTTTCGTTTGCGTAAATTTCTAAGGATAATTCCGCATACATTCTCGACTGATTTTGTTAAGTATGGAATCGTTCGTGAAATACGTGACGGCCCATACTTGTCCCTTTCGAGTCCTCGGATTACTTGTCGGTTGTCCAGATGAAAACTCGTTCAACGAGGGCGCCGACCAGGTGGAAAAGGAAACGACGAAGAGTGAAAAGAAGCGACACGAGAAAGCCGGGAGGACCTGTTTCTCTACACAGTCTACATGAATAAGCTACGGGGAAGAGAGAACGGAACAAACACGACGTGTCGTTCCCGTCGGTGGCGCGGGACGAAACAATGTTGCATTGTAGTCCTTGACGGGCTGTTAACCCAGGTCAGCGAGTGCTTGATTTGCACACGCGACACATGCGCGTCCCTTCTCTCCGGTTCTTCAACATCTCGATCCATGTCACTTCCTCTTCGTCGTCCCCAAATCTGCGGACGACTTCGCGTATCGATCGCATGCCTTGGAAAACGTCGGGAGTCGGTAGCAAACGACGCGCGCCTGCAGCTAAAAAAATAAAAAGTATCTTCAAGATTGTCGTTTTTTTAATCACTAATTTAATATTGCAATGTCAGTCGGTATGACGGGAATCGCAAGAGCGTAACGAAAACCTATCATGAATTGCAAAGGCTGATTTTTATTATAATAACAATCTAGCAACTAATCTCTTCATAAAAATTTTATGAAGGGAACGAAGAAAGTGTTGTCTTACAAAGGAAATTATTTTTAATTCGCGATTAAGTCAGGTTTTCCGGCACGAAAGGGTTAACACGAGTCGGTCTAACGCACGAGGTTCCTCGCCTTGCGGCGAAGCGTGTCGGAAGCGAAGCGGTTCGTCCGGGTTTCCTGTCGGTCTCACGATGCGGAATCGCCGCTCCTGCACCTGCAATTTCTGCCCGGCTACAGTCATCCAACACTTCTTAATATTCCAAAATCCTATGCTCGTAATAATATTTCGCTTACAAAATAATATTGCAACCATTAAGCTCTTTACAAGAAGATTTTAAGGAGCAAAACTTAAACTTTAAGCCGTAAGAAATTTACCTAATCATAGTCGAGCGTTCTTCTTACGTTCGATACTGTGATACTGTGATTCAATTTACTTACACTGATAGAAATGTAACCTTTACATGTAAAAAATGAAGTTCGTGGTTATGAACGAAATTAAAAGTAACGAATGATTTAACTGAAAATTCAGTTACAGTAATTACTTAAATGTAATGAACGTGTACATTAAATTTCATAAATTTTTATGAAAAATATATTAAATCTTATGTATATACACAAATATACTTTTTACTATAAATACTTTAAATTTGATGTCAATGTCATGAAATTAAGTTCAAATTGTGTAACTTAGAATTTAATGAAATTTAAGGACACTTCTAACAGGGTAGGCTTAAGGCTCAAAGCTTAAATTTTACGCTTTGAATCTCATTGTAGACACCATTTTAAATGCAGATAAAATCGCTCTGGCAGAAATTTGTAGAAAGCGATTTCCTAAATGTGATTCGCTCTTTCGGAAAAAACAGGATGTAATACCAGAATCGTGGTGGATTTTGTTGCATCGATAAGATCATCCACGTTCTTTTTTTTTTCCGACGCTTGTTACGACTTCTCATTGTTCCGCGCGCGATGCACTTTTTCCACGGTCCCGCACACTCCGTTTCTTCTGACGTGGTTGCAAAAATACAACGCGCGACTGTACTGGTATTAAAGTGCGTCACCGTATTCAAAAGGATACCGATGTCGTAATCATTTAAAGCCACTGTCTGAGTTACGTCTATGGCGTGCCTAGGCATCCGAGCATCTCTCTTTTTTCTCTCTTTCTCCTCGTCGCCCTTCACGTCCCGCAGCTTATTACCGTCACGAGTAAATTTACTGGGTACGCGTATCCCCATTACGAGCACTGCTATTCGGATAAGACATTAGTGTATCAAACGGTATATTCGTTCTTATAGCTGTCCGCGTGGAATTCGAGTCGATTATGCGTGGTAATTGCAGGGACTTGGCACTCAGAAGCAACGGTTAATCGAAATTATATAGCGCCGATTGATTGGAAGTGGATTTCTATCTTCGATTGGACCTTTCTAGCATTGTTAGAGTTTCCGCTCGGTAGGATCTTATATATACCCTTTGTGAATCTTTGCGTGTATGGTCTCGAATTCCCAAAACTTTGAGTCCTTAGATTTATGCGTACCGAAATCTTTTGACTTCAGCTATTTTTGAAGCTCAAATATTTCAAACACACACAAAATACACACGTTTCCTCTTTTATTTTATTTTTTCTATAATTCTCTTCTCGTGTTACACTGCGTTATGTTTTTCTCTTTTTTTTTTATTATATATTTTGTGACATTTTTTTTAATCGTCATTTGCTGTATTTTATATTCTTAGGGAACTTGCCCTGGAATATCAATAAATGCTTTATTTGTCTATTTATTTTCCCTATTTTATTTTCCCTCCCTCCCGCATATATGTATGTCTATGACAAAATATATTATATATATATATATCTTAAAACAATATACATCGAATAATCACGTTCCACATATTTTCTGTTCTATGATAAATGTGCTTTCATGATGCGGTACTTTCTATGGATGGCGTAGCGCTGTGTGGAGGTCTCGTAACAGAGAATCGCTTCATAAGCATTACGTGACGATGCACCAGTCACCTCGGGCTAGTCAGCTCTCATATATAGCGGAGGTACCGGCAGTAGCCTGGCTGCATGAAAGATCTTAGGGCATAACTTCGAGATTCATTGTCTCCGTTAGTTTCTCACTCGTGCCTAAAGAGCGTGATAGTGTGGGCGAGATGCACGTAGTTTCTATGTTGTGGGCGTCGACCCGGTCTTCTCTCGAGAACACGGCATTTCCCGATATATCTATATACCTATACGAGCTAGTCTGAATCTTCCTCTTCGTTATCCTGGCCGAACGAATGAGCGGTGAGTGAGACGTTCCAACTCTCGAGAAGGAGAAAGGCACTTATCGGCGACTCTTTCTCAACCCTTCGCAGCCCTTTTACTCGTGTTTCTCCAACTCCTGTTTTGCATCGTTATCCCGTAAGAACGTCCATTGCTGTGATTTACAGTTTCGAGTTTTTATTCGAGCAAGGTTTTCGTTCGCTCCGCTCGGCAGCATTGCTAATGAAGAAAGTAATTTGAAATAAGTTAAATTAAATACTCCAACATTTCATTTAGCCGGTCACTGTGTATCGCCACAATTTCCTATATTTTGGAGTTAAATGCACATGGAGATGCACTTTAAAATTTATTTTATTTACGCATACTCACAAAAGTATTCCGATAATGAATGACTTTTGCTGAGGGATTGTTATGGTTTGTTGTGTGTTGGATAGATAAAAGTCGCCGTGGTACTATTATTGTGCTAGTTTCTCTTCTTTATATTATCCCGTAACATTGTTTGAGGTTACTATTGTGAACTCAGGTCAAATATCCTGCTGGTTCCAAACACTATAAGATAATAAGAATTTCTGCAAACAGCTCATTATTTTTAAGATAAACTGTCAAGCGTAAAATTTAGATTTCATAACTTTTTCCTCGGAACAAATGGGACTCAAGAGCGAGTTTTCTTCTTCAAAAAGTCAAAAATTGCAGTAGAGACTTTAATTACTTAGTGCGAGCATCCGACCCTTTTGACCCTTTTGGTCCTTCTTCTTTCGGAGCTTAGCCCTCCAACCGAATGTCTCTCTCTCTCTCTCTCTCTCTCTCTCTCTCTCTCTCTCTTGGTTTGCTTCTCTGAAATTTTAATCACAAGCCTTCTCTCTCCGCGATTCGTCGTCGTCTAGGGTCGGAGATAAAGACCACACCAAGACGATAAGAACGACGATAAAGGGTTGATAGGGACGATAAAACCAAGAGGAGAATCTAAGCCCCCTAAAGACTAAGTCTACGGTGCTTAAAAATTGCTAATGTATTATCCGTTCAAAATAGTACGAACGTAATTAAATTTAGAATTATAAAAAGCGAAAATAAACTACTTATTATTGCAATATAATAATTCCAAGTCATTTTATAGAAAACGCATTAAATGAAACATATACAAAGATAGTAATTGTTGTAAATTCTAGATCAAGCTGTCGACGGAATTGAAGTTCTCTTTAAAATAACTTTTTCATTTATTGATTTGTACTTTCGAAAATGTGCAAAATATATGATGATTAGATAAAGGAAGAGAATTCTTATCTCTGCAACCTACATTCCGCTTTTCATTTTTCTGCAATTCTTTTCTTCCTCGTTCTTCAAAAAAACACAATTTCCTGAATATTCTCGATCGCACGAGCCCTTTTCGTGACCGAAATAATTTCCATTTGCTAATCTCTTGCGAGGCCGTCCTTATTCACAAATCGATTGCCTAAATAGAGATTAAATAAGGGGATGTTTCTGTAACAAAGGGACAATTCGCGCGTGAGGTAGTTCTCGCGTACATTACGCGTTTTTCATATACACGCGCAAGCCGGATGTAACTAGTTGCACGCCACGGTGAGTGGTTTCCTCTTTGGCTTGAGGGAAACGTGTGTGTTGGATCGCGAGAATTTTAATGCCAGAGAAATCAAACGCGCAGCCGATTAACTTTGCAATAGGCAAATCGTGATCGATCAGCTCGTACGAGCTGGCAGTTATCAAGCCGTGGGATGCCTTGGAAATATTTATTCCGTAATTATCGATCGTCAATACACCGTAAATAATCTGGAAGTTTTATATTATTGTTTGCGTCTTTTATCAATTCACCGACATCTTTGTCGATGTTGCGGGATGATCCGCGTTATTGATAATTAATCACACAACAGGTGGCGCAAACATAATAATTAATATGTATTTTTAATCTCTGCACGTATTTTACTTTCGCGGTAAGAGCGAGTTTAACAACATCTATTTTTTTTTTGCAAATATTAAGCGACATATCTGTATGTAGAAAATAACTAAAAATGTCGGCGATATGTGTTTGTAAAGAGAAGAAACGTCGTTGACGTCGCCTTCAATATCATCGAGTTTCCTCGGTCGATTAGTATCTACAATCCATTTGTATACGTTGAGAGGAGAGTAAGGATTCCGCGCGTTTAAAACAGTCCGTCGATATCGCTTCCCGCGTAGCCGGCAAACCCGGTTCAATGTGAGAGTACAAAAGGGATTTACCGGCGGGTGAGTTGCGGTACACGGGGATGGCACCCCGGGTTTTCAGCTCCCTTTGTACTCCTCCTCTGACAGGACAAGCCCAGAGGACGAGCGAATTATCGTTCGATTTGTAAATCAAACGGTCTCGCGGACCGCGGAAAATTGGAACGCCCTGACAAAATATTTTATTGTGACGCGACAAAGGCGTCGTTAACGATCCTGGTAATCGGATGCGCCTCGTTGATCTAATCTAGGTTCACGAGTGGGGCTAAAGATAAACTCGTCGGCAATTATATTTTCTGATCTCTCTAGCATATATCAAATACGTCATAGATATTAATTGTGCGACGCCTGGAAAATTATTTGTGTAACGTAATGTTTATAAATGGCATGATACGAGTAATCGAATAGTAAAGTTGAAAAAATATTACCTCGTTATTGCACGTGATATAAATACAGCGATTTTATAGAAGCACGAATCAATTAATTTTCCACACCACACATCACACACACACACACACACACACACACACAGTCATAGCGCAGCAAGCATCCGTGAATTCCGCAACCTACGGACCTTGATACGCGTATCAAAGCCTACGAATCTACGAATCTCACAATCTACGTACACGCGATGTTTCCTTGCTGAGTCGCGGCCTACAGAGAGTTAGAGCAAGTACACATGCCCGTGCACTTCCTGCGAACTTCCTGCGGCAAAGATAGAATCGAGCGTTAGCGTGAATTAGTAGCATCGATCTCTCTCACTCTTATTAAGACGCACATTTGACGATAAGCGCCGCGCGTTTCGGCGCAAAGATGGACAAGTCTCGATCGGGGATATACGGACGGCGCGAAGAGCGATCGTCTATGCAAATATTATGCAAGCGGTACGATTGTTCGATCTGCTTGTATGTTACGTTTTGCCAGCGGCCTATGCAAATACACGTGGCGTATGCAAATCGACGCTGTGGACTTAATGCGTGCTCACAGACACGCGTGTCTGTATCTTCCTCGGCCCGCTGCCGGATTCTTCCTTTACTTCATTTCTCGCTGTCGTAATTATCGATCGCACAGTCATCGCTCGACGGCAAGTGTCATCGATCTACCTGCGAATGTCCGTTTGCACTTTTGTTTGTGTACACTGAAAAAAAATATTGTTAATTTTAATAAATATTTCGTTGAAAATACTGCCAACTAAATATTTATTAAATATAAAGATATTATTTATTTGATACAAGAAATGTTAATTTGATTCAACAATCATTTTTTTTTATTGAAATATTTACTTACTGTAAGTACTCAAAGTTCGAAATAGTCAGTGGCTCTGAGATATAATCTCAATATAATCCTTAATAATTCTAATAATTACGCACAAGAAACCGTGTCAAAATTTCTTTTTTTTTTTTTAATTTGCTCCATGACACAATTATCACGCTGCAAAATAAGCCGCGCTTTGTGTCATCGTTGTATCATCTCGCGTCGCTCTCGTGTCACTCATACTACTGCATCGCGATATTTTGTGTCATCGCTATCCTTGCTGCATCGCCTCGTTTCTCCTGTGTTATTCCTACGTCGCGCATCACGTCACGCATTGTTTAGTATCAATGCTGTGCCACTTCGCGATACTTCGCATGTCTCGCGTGTCACTTTATGTCGCTTTCGTGGCATCTCCTATTACATCGGTGTGATTTCCTGTCTCGTTATGTCCGTCCGTGCGATTCCTCTCTGTTGTTGTCCCGCAAGACGTTCTCGTCGTTCCTTTTTCCTGTCTCCTTACACATCGCTCTCAGCGCTCTCTTATCTCATATCATCGTCATGTACCGCGCAAAGAAAAGTATTGGATTGGTGCAAAAATCCATAACTTCATTTGCATCATTTAAAAAGAGAATTTGGCGATTATACCATTCGCGATAGAGCAAAATTTCAGCTTTAAGAATCTATTTTTTTAAATTGCGGTACGACGATTCTTAACTGAGTTATGAGCAATCAAAATCAAAATGTTCCTTTTATTTAATCCGCGATATTTTAGTGACAAAAAATCTGGAGAATGTTTTTAGAAAACGATTTTATAGAGAAAACTAAGCTTTCACATTAGAAAGTTGAAGATTTTCGCAAGTTTTTTTTAGGCACGTGACAGGCACACAAAGTGAGAAGAAAATTTTCCATTTTGCCCAGTTTTTATATATTAGGTGTTGGAATTAATTCGTAGCGTTTTTAATGAAAGAATGTTATTTATTTCACATGAGCATTAAAAAATATTAGGTGTTGGAATTAATTCGTAGCGTTTTTTAATGAAAGAATGTTATTTATTTCACATGAGCATTAAAAAATACATTAATGAAAGTACTTCCCATCACTTGTAAAACGCTACGAATTAATTCCAACATCTAATATAAAAATTGCCATATTCACAGAAACTCATAATGATCTTTCGAAAGTAGAGATTTTAAGCATTAAAACTCTTTTTTTTTTTTTAATTTAAATTTTGTTTATTCTTGACAAAGTTACAGCTGCTTGAATTTTGAAATTCATAGCGCTAGAAATTTTTTAACCCAATAGACATTAATGATAATATGATAATAATAAGAAACACTAATAATAAATAGAAAATAATCCATAAAATATTGAAATTTTGTTAAAAAGTCTCGTGTCAATTTATTACCATGCTAGCGGAATTAAGTGTCGCTATTTTAACGACGGCGTTTTGTCAGGAAGAATAATTAACGCTCGACAAATACAAGTTTGAGGCTCGCTAGATTATCTCGAGGATCTTTCCAACTATGTGAACACTCGCATTTTCCGTGCTATTCCTGCGATTGTGAAAAAAATTCCTGAGCGGGAGGCTCATATTTACCGAGCATAAATCTTGTCCGGCAATTACATTGCTCGATCACGTGTTCTACCTTTTTTTCTCTTCCTTGCCTCCCTGCCATTAATTGACCCGTACCTTGGCATCGTAATTTCCGAAGGACGTGAGCGCGAGCGATAATTATAGGAAAAAAGGTGAGGAAAGGGCGAGCTGCCCGTCTGAAAGCGGAAGTGACCGTAACAGGACGGAAACGCCCTTGCGTTACGTCACGTAGCGTAAACGAACGCCGCGTCCGACGATCCGTGCACGCGTGCGCTGTGCGTGTCGTGTACGTATGTGCGGCAATATGTCACTTGTTACAAGCTACGTATAACGATACCGTGTACCTACTTCGTCTCTGAGTACTTCCGGAAAGCGTGCTACATCGCGCTAACTCCGAATTGAACGCGCCTGATGCACCTTATCCGCATATACATTTATCTATGTACTAACAAGCAAGTTATTTAATCGTATCTTTATGGAAATTTGAGGAAAATTAATCTCTCACTTTTTTCCTTTATCCGTTTATTCATTCCTGTCTACTTCTTCGTATTTTTCTGTCAGCTTCCATCTGTTTTCGTCTGTTCTTCTTTTTCTTCTCTCTCTCTCTGCCTGTCTTTTTCATCATATCGCAAACCTCTCCTCTTCCACACCACTTTCTTGTTTTCACTTAATTGTCTTTTTTCATTTGCTTGCTTGTTAAACAATTACTCGTATAACAACTTTTAAAATAATTACCGTAAATAACTGATTCCTTCTTTTTCAACATTCAAGAAATATACAACTTTGATTATTAGTTGGTGTAATCATATAAAGAAAATTTTACTTATTTCCAAGTAATTATTCCTTGTCATGTAGCTCTCTTGAACGTCTAATAATAAGTTTTTATTTTATCCTTTTGTGCATTATGTAGAAACACGATTATAACGTTGTACAAACAACTGGCTGCATAAACAGTTGTTTCTTATATTTTAATAAACTTGGAAAAAAAAGAACTTTGCGAAATGCGGAATTAATTCCCTTTGGATCGTGTGTCAACATGAAGATTAACAATGACCGCGACAACATTCTCGCATAAAGTGAACGACCCACGTGTAAGTCGCGCATTCTTGCACCCGAGTCCCGAACCCATATTTTCAACGAGGCCGAGGTTGGGAGAGACGAGTTCGTTCGCCCGTCGGACGCGTATGGGCGCATACTCTACCTGAGCTGTGCGCATGCATACACAGTGACTCAACGTGAACCAGACTGTCGGTCGGTGATGTGACGCGACCAAGTGGCAGAAGGGAGAAGGGAGCCATTCCATCCTATGGGATCTCCGGCAGGATAAACCGACCCTCCGGTCATCGCCATCCCTGTCGAGTAACTCCCTTTTCTCCGCCTCCCTCGAGCCTAAACCTTCCGCTTTCTCTCTTTCGTTTTCTCTCTCTCTCTCTCTCTCTCTCTCTCTCTCACCCTACACGTATATGCATCGTATAGAGACCCCTACAATTCGGTTTTCATTCCAGTCTTCTCCGTGCCGGGCCATGGGATAGATATAGCATCATGCTCGAGTCTACGAGCTCTCTTTCTCTCCCTCTTTACGGCCACCCGGCCCTCGTTCTATAGCGTTCAAACACGCTTCGATCATACATAGGCGAACTACAGCCTGATAAAGTATATTTTATATTATTGTACATGCGTCGTGCAAAGTTTCCTTGGAAGTTATCCTATGCGTGAGTGTATAGTTGTATAGTACAACATAGGAAGTTATATTCTATGCTCTTAGTAGTAACGCACCGTAGTAACGCACAACAACTGTCGCTGTAAACTAATTTCAACGTGATTGCTTCCTGGTTGATGCCCGTCCAATCCGTGATTGTGCGATTGAATTGCACCGGAAACTTGTGATTTTCGAAAGTGCTCTCGCGAGAGATTCGCTATTGACAATTAAAATCAGTGGCGAAAGACCCCCGAATGTACAGTGTTAAAGTTTCTGGAATGACTCGCTTGATGTCGAGACAGATATTTAGGGTTTCGAGCAGCTTTCGATTTGGAAGCCCGCGACTGTCGTTTGTGACGTTCGTGAAATTCCGAGGTGCTCGAATATCGTTTTCCCGTGAACTTTTTCGCGTTTTCCACCCTGCATTGATGGATGATGAGAGCCAGCTGTTTCCGAGAAGGGTGAGCCGTTTCGAAAGGTCGTCGCAAGCTATTTCCTCGATCGATTGCACGCCATAAAGGGTGTACAAAGCCGAAGAACTCGTCTCCTTCGAGCCGTCTGTGGCATGGTGCAAAAGTAAGCGGTTTTTTATTTTATTTGGCTTGCAGGAGCGATTGACATTTTGAAAAGCATTCCTTTACCGGTATTCAGTGTGATCAACTGTAATATTTATTTATAGCATACGCGTGATGAAACTTTATTAATTTAATTTCTATTAAAATATCGACTCTACAGATAGAAATATTTTTAGGAAAACTATGTAAAATTTAAATATTTTCTTTAAAATCGTAAAATATTTACGCCAGGATATTGATTCGTCGTATTTGCCTGTGTATTAATAATTAAATAATTCTACTGCAAAAATAAAAGGAAAAGCGAGGATAAAAGCGATTACTAATATAAATAATAAATAAATTCAACCTATAGGAATAGAAAGTTGACGAAAAATTTGGGTTATTGTTATTTTGGCGCAGTAAAATCACTCGTTTGTCGTCGTGTTGATCATAATAGTCGACGAGTTACCGTCTTGTCTACCTACCGGTTTATAATTTTATACTACGCTGCTTGAACCGGTGAAGAATCGAAATACTGCCATGGCCGCGGCTTTTCCAGCTACCCTAAACCAATAAAAGCCACCCCCTCTTTCTGTTCGGTCTTAAGAGAGTGCAGCTGTTTCTGCCTGGCCCGACCATTTTCTGCTTCTACCAGCATTAGCTTCAACAAAGATTTCAGCCTTTTTTTCCAGTAGCTTCTTCCGAACTTCATCGTATTACCGAAGAAAATGCGTCAACATTCGCGTTTCATTGGGAATCACCAAATTGTATTGTGAAAAATTGTGAAGCGAACCTTTAAATGAATAGACTACAGCTTAGAATTGAGATTGGATTGGAATTTAATTAATCAAAAGATAGAGAGAAAACCAATATCAAATTTACGGTAAACTAAAGTTCACTTTGATTGGCCAAATTCCAATCAAAAGTCAATCATTAACCATAGTCTGACGAGCTTGTACTAACTACCATCATCGTAGTAATAATAAAGATTTTATAACACATTATGTTTATTATAAGAAAAAAGTATATTTTTATCTCAACGTTGAATGTTTCAATAATTGAACTTGAAATTGAAATCTTATGAAAGTCAATCGAATACCACACGTGCAATAAATTTTGCTCTACTTTAGAGTACATTTAGATAAGTGTTTGTAAATTAGAGAAACAGAACTAGAAGTTATTTACACGAAATTCTCAGTATAGCCGCTAGGTAAATAGCGTGTCGAGCGAAATATTCCCAAGTCGGAGATCATAAAAATTACTCGGCAGAGAAACTTTATCATGATTTATCATTTTATTGCGAAGTTATCAGTTTAAGACCTAACGCGACGGATTACATTCTTACTAATTTGATTTTTTTTCCTTTCTTGTTCTTCCTTTTTTTCATGTGAAAAATAATACCGTTTCTTGCGATGAGAAAACGTGTACCCAACTTCGAATTCTATTTTCTGGAGCAGCCAGGCGAGATTGTCGTTCGGCATTTAGGATATTTGAGAATCTCTCGGGGACTAATATCTACGATCTTCTGGGTCTCGACCTCAGTGTAATTTCGAATTTGAAATGCGTACAAGCCGCGGAGGACGACGTGCACCAACGGCGGTCGCGTTTTATCTTTTCTAAAATTGTTAACGAAATTACACATCAAACAGTCTCCAGTTAGAATTTTTTTTCGTGAATCCCGCATGAAACAGCGGCATTCTGAACAGCTGCATTTGCACAAATTTTGAAAAATATCTAAGTACACAAGTGTCCCTACCATATAATTATATAAAATCGATATTGCAATTACTATAATATGCCCGCATCCTGAATTAATTATTCTTTTATATTTATCTTTATTTTATCGTAGATTAATTATCTGCCACTTAATTATGCGTTTATTGCGGAAAGGATGTATGCTATCGTAATAATATCATTCAAATGCAAATTTGAAAAGTTAGATTTTACAGGCGGAACAGATATTGATCTTAACCTGCTTATAAATCCATTTATAATTGCACTTATAAAGTTGAGTTTATACTATATTTTTACAAGCAGATATTTATACTGAGAAAAAAAAGTTGCTGTTTCAAAAAAATATTAATTGATTCAACTAAATGTAGCGATCACGAGGTGTCGAGCAAATATGTGTTAATTCAACCAAATATTTGCTAATTCAAATAACATATTTTATATTACAACAATATTTTGTTAATCTAAATATATGTATAAATGTTTGAACTAAATCATTACTAACTAAACGCATTTAGTCAAGTTAACAATTTTTTTTTCTCAGTGTAGATATATGTATAAGGATAATCCATCGCATTTTGCAAATTATTTAACAAATTGCTCAATAAAAAATTTTTTTAACGAAAATGTTTTTAACGCGAGGAATCTGAATTATAAAATATACACGCACACAAGTTTTTTCTAAAAATCATCCTTAGCTTATACTTTTAGTATACCTTTTATCTTAGTTTCTCACCTGACCATAGTAAAGTAGACAAGTTCGAGCCGACGGCAAGGTTTCTTTTCGATAATGAACTTGCGCGAAAGTTTCGAAGCTTCGACAAGAACGAGAGGTTCCAAGGGAGTCGGAGAAGTCCGAGCATCTCAGTAACGAAACCGAGAGGGAAAAAGAGAGACCCTATCCTCCCATATTCTGTTCTTCTGCTTCTCCCCTTGTCTTTTCGTTTCTTCGCGCACCAGTGTGTCGAGTTCGAGACAAGGTTAGTGTGTCGTACTCGAGTGCACTGTGGGATTTGGCAGGCCATGAGGGTGGCGACCAAAGGGATGGCGGAAGAAAAAGAGATAAAGATAAACGAACGGGATAAAAATAAACGAACGTGCAGCACGAAACGACAAACGCCTCACGAAGGAGGATTGTATTCTCGAAATTGGCCCTGCAGCTCGATTTTTCACCAATCGGCACGTTTCAATGCTGGATTGATTCCGGAATCCGATAACCGTCTGTCTAGCCGGTGATGCGTTACTTCATTCAACGTCCACCGAATGTATATTTACTTTTTAGTAAAACTAATGAAGCTGTGTGAGCGAAACTGAAACAATTCTCTACAATTTCGAACTAATTTTAGATACAAAAAGAAATCTTATTTTTTTTCGATTGCCTTCATATTTAGACAGACCTCCCACGATATTGCATATCGATCGAAGTAAAGGGATGCTTTTCTAAACCGCAAATTTTTACCGTACGTGCAACAACAGGGGTAACTTCACTTCAGTAAACGCACTACTGCATTACGCGTTCGCGTGGCATTAATTATGGACAGTATGTTTCACGAAGGCCCGAGGGAACTTGCGAGACAGCGAGGTCAATTTCCAAGCGAACGAAGTTATTCTTCTTTTCCCCGAGGGAAGCAGCGAGAATAACTTCTACCTCAACCTCGACGAAAGGGGTAGATTTCTTTCGTTTCTCTCTCGACACGTTGCACCTGCATATTTTTTTCTTCCCTCTTTCTATATACGTGAAAAATCGGATGGCGCGAAAAAAATACAGCTAGTTTATGAATAACGTTAATATATAATAGTCGAAGTATAATTAACGCGATGAATACTTAATCATGGTGCATATACACATATATTCTGAAAATAGTCTTTGTCGCACGTGTTGCTTTTATGCACGAAATCGAGTGTGCAAATCGCGAACGCCTATCGCATCCAGCTTGCGATATATTTAGAATATCAATATGATAAAGATTCATGTAGTACGATATAAATATTTATAGTTTGTAGTATTTATAGTCAATATCGCGTTGCTTATCTTTGCTCGTTTCTATCATTAATCAACATGTGACAAACATCTGATTAGCACTTATTATTCATGATAAATATATACACATGTTTCTAATAAATATAATAATTAATCAGCGATCAGAGAGTCCTGTCGAAATATAACAATTTATATATATAAGTATTAACGTAACAAGAAATCACGATATGTAATATTCAATTACGATCAACAAATCGAATTATTTCAGAAAATTCATTTAAATTTCTTCTTTCAAGGAAGAATTTTTATTCTTCCTTGCACCATCTTGTATTCGTTCACTTTTTTTTTTCGTATTTCTCCCCGTCCCGAAGCTACCGTGTTTGCATGGCTCTCGCATGCATTTTCACACGTCCACACAACGATTGTACAACTTTCTCGGCCTTTTCGTTATTATTACTTTATACACACATAGTACGTGCGTGCGAGTTAATACCGGCAATCTTTTTCCCCTTCGGTGCCATACCTCGCTCGCGCGCGTCCGGCGTTTCTGAAATATTTACGACTTACGTTTCTAAAATATCGAGATAGCGTTTTATGGAGTAGTAATTGTTCGCGCGATATGGCACGATAATTTGCGCACGATAATTGGCTATCGTAGGATCATCCCTCGCTAAATTGTGTCTCTGCAAAACTTCTCACTTTAGCTCGACAACTTCACTTTAGCACGACTATCACATCGCGACAAGCATAACATTTGCCATGAAGATTCGTTACGCTTGCTTGATTGAGCTTCGTGTAAATACGACGATCGTCAAGTGCGACACATGCAACGCTTCGATGAAAATGCAATCTATATTTTTTAAGTCCAAGCAGCTTATTATTCGTGCGAACGTAAGGAGGCCAAATCTCAGACATTTCATGATGTATATGATAAATAATATATTACGCAATTACGTATCTAATACATCCGTGTAGTTTGCTGCGAAAATTCTTTTATAAAAGATCTTGTGCAATATCCAGTACTTTCATAACACATAAAACATTCTCTCTTAATATAAACTTTACACCGATGGCCGTAATTTCTCTTCGGATTGCCATTCGGTTCTTTATGAATAGCACGCGGATAAAAATGCGCGAGTGGAATTGATTAATAACTCTCTATGAAAGTAATCAATCTGATAAATGACTGGAAAATTTGTTCCGCGAAAGCTTAGCCAATTCGCAGATCTGATTCCTGCAGAAAAACGACGGGAAAGAAATACCTAAATATCGATGCTTTCTGAGACGAAGATAAGAGGCGGCAGAAAGGAATCAATAAAAAGGATAAAAGAGGGAAAAAGAGGAATCGATAATAGGCACGGCGATTAAACGATTTAAATGAGAAGGTTCTCGAGGTCATTTCGTCACCCCCGCCCATCTCTCTCTCTCTCTCTCTCTCTCTCTCTCTCTCTCTCTCATCCTTTCCAAGGATATTCAAATCGGATCTTAACGACGTCCGATCACGCGATGGTCTCTCGCGAAACTACGGAAACTCCACCCACGCGAATTCCGACACGAGGCTTCGCGAAATAGTCGCGATTGCCATGCGAATCCGAATTCCGCGATGGAAATTGGAAGCGACGTGCGGATGTAGTCGCAGAGAGAACAGGAAGTCCCAAAAGTGCAACGATGCATTTGTAATTCCCCCAGGGCGTCTGCAACTTTACGCTCTATCGCTTCATGACGTGGCGACCTGAATAAAATTCCTTGAAATTGCAGCGATTCAGATTTGATTAGCGACAAATTAAGCCGCGAATTGAGATCTTGTTTAATTAAGGTTCGAAGCGGAATCGTTTAAATCGCCTTTTCGAATCAGATGGAAATTAAACCGTAGCGTATTCTATAAGCAGGTCGCAGATTTAATACCTCGACTCGAGTCTTCGTGCATTCGTAGAGAGAGACACTCGTGAGAGAAGACGCGAAATCGCGTGGGTACGTAGACCTCTCCTAAAAAACGTGTCTCCATCCGTTATAACTGGTTATAGATTCTCGTATTTTGAAAGTCCATGAGCCTCTCACGATGTACTATATATAGCGACCTCGGATGATCCAAAGCATTGGTGAATATATTCGCCAATGCTTTGAAGGTGCATTCTCGCGCCTCTCTCCTCCTTCTCTCTTTTTTTCCTTCTCTCTTTCCTCGTTTACGTTGCACATCCTGCGTTGATCTACCTGCAACTTAAATACTATACGATTAGTAGCGGTAATCGAATTTCTATATCATATGCATTACGAATTAAATGATAACGACGAACGATAACACCGACGAAAAAAAAACATGTGTAACAAAAAAGCAAGAATAAAATCTTCGTGAAGTAAATCTAAAATTAATCAAGCATAAGATTTGATTAAATAATTTTTTTTGCTCAATATATTTCTTTGATGCTTGATTGTAAAGCAATCGGCGCTTTGATAACGTTCTATTTCTAATTTAAGGAAAGCGTATGACTATTTTAGCTTGTACGTCCACTTCTTTTGTACGGGATACGTATAAGCGTGGGTGTTCACACGTATATGCGTGTTACATGCGAAGTGGTATGAGATCGACATAACGGTTATTCGTCGAAAGTGAGTCTCTTGTGTCTTCCGAGTTACTGTCCTTTCTTCCACCACTGACGCCTCCACGACTCTCCTCAAGCGTGTCGCATGAGAATTTACCGATTATTTTTCGTATTCACCGATTGTTCGTGATTCGTTTCGGATATTATATATCACAAAATGAAGAGATTTCGTATAACAAATAATGAAATGAATCGTCAATATGTTAGTGATATATCCGAAAGAAATATAGAGAAAGAACATTCTGAATTGCTAGTATTTGAAAGAAATACAAGAGCTATACTCGTGTACTTTGTACATATAAATACATATTTAGAAATGTACAATATTTAGAATCTTTCAGAACACGTTTTCTATTGTCGATATCGTCGCTTTTATGTCGAGTCCTCCACTTTTATTTCGAATTTACGCTTTCACCGTGTTTTTAATGTCGCCGATAAAAAAGTTCGCTTTCGTATTATGGAAAATTCTGAAAACTATGTACAAAGGTATGCTTGAATCGAGGAAGTCTAAAGGATAGAAAAAGTAAGAGCTAACTCGTAACAAAACGGCTGTCATTAAATTAAGTGCTAGTGACATCGAGAGACATTTTGTATGCGGTGGTTGAGAGATTTTACCACAAGATTTTATTGTGGCACTATACGACTCTCTTTCAAATGAAAACCTATATGTCGCGTTTGCCTTCCCCTACACCCATTAAACGTGCGCGGGGAAAGGCGAAGGGCCGCGAGATGAAAGGGCAGCTTTCCGAGGAGAAACGGGGTTGCGAAAGTCGCATTTGATCCGGAGGGACTGCCAATCAGTCATCTTCCGCCCGAGGGTGATTTTGTTCACTCGTTCAGGCGGAGAGAGGGAGGAAGGGGAGGGGGATGTCAAGGGTCAGTGATATATATATTGGACCAAATCCCGCAGTCTATTGTTACTGAGAAAGCGAGGAAGGACGAAGCAACACGGAAAGAATCCAGGTCCTAAGTCTCAAATTTCGGCATGCTCGTGTACGGATTTCTCTTTAGAAGGAATAAAAATGAGGGGAAAACTACTTCTCGACGACAATTGTTTACTGATTACAGTCTTAACCGTAATGACCAGGAACTACGGTAAAAATCAATTATTTTTATCAATTATCAATTTTAAACTCCAACAGCTCCCCACGATGATTAAATTATCTCTTTAAACAGGTGAATTGGCCTCGATATTTAAGCACAATAATATCAGGTAAAATTACAAAGGATTATTTATAGCCGAATAACTGCAGATAATAATAGCGAATCAGTATTTTATTATTAGCAATGCTGCACTGCATTATGTCGTACGTGCAAAGTGTGTCATCTGCCGATATATCTGCATTCGACAGTGAACTGCACTTCATTCATCTCGCGCGTCCGTGACTTCACAGATTCCAACAGCTTTCTCATGTGCGAGTATATACAAGACACATGGCGCCGATCGCACGTGTGACTATTTTCGCCGCCGAGTGTTCGCTACTTTTTCAAGTGTTATACAGCTTGAGTCACGTTAATTCGCTAACTCGCACGTACGCGACCGCGCCGAACACATCGAGCAATGCTAATACATTATGTAAAGCCTCGAGACGATTACCGGTTGAAGTCTAATTATGTATGGCACGGCGGAACATCTTGTTTAAGGCCGTTGTACTGCTCGTCGTGGTTAATGTCTTTTATTCCGACACTTCTTGACGTAAACGATACAGCATTGGAAATCTCATTAATTTAACGACAACGAAAACCTTTAAATTAAACCGATAATGTAAAGCTTGAATAAGTGTTTGTAAATATAGAAGAATCGTTATATTATCTATTATCCATCTGTCTCTTTAATCTTCTGTAAACGGGTAACATTTATCATCATTTAGAAGATACGTTCATGATGATATAGTTTGAAAGTTTGAAGATTACGTTATATTATATTTTATGATTATAGTGCACTATAATTGTCAGTGTTATTTATTTTTATTTGCCCTTATTTTTAATTTTATTGTTTCAATATCGGAGTCTATTAGTTGATTTTATTGTTAAATTTATTTAAATAGACGATCATGTAGACGATTATTTCAATAGACTTTGACCGTAAATGACGCTTTTGTCTTACTTAGTTGATTGACTTTAGAAAATTGCAAATTGCAAAGTAACATTAAATTTCTAGTTTCGCTTTATTTGAAGCTTATCTATGGTACGCAAACAGTACTAATTTCAAAACTGACTTCAAACTCTGATTATGTACCCTGTAATACTAGATCAGAGATTATTATCCGTTTGAAATTCAATATTTTCAGATTACATTCAAGTTTAATGACATCAAGAACCTAAAGTAAAGTTTCACTAGATAATTAGATTATTTTTTTTAATTTGAATTTTGGAATTCTGAGGCCAGAGGGATCAGCGATCCCGCAAATCTTTAGCAAATAAAGTTTTCTTTAAGTTTCTTTGCCAGAAAGTTTCCATCCCCAAAGAGTTGTTACGTATAAAAAAATTTCTGTAATTATATTTATCCTATATATATGTATACACGAAACTTTTTATTATTATCTAAAGATTTTCATGATAAATAGCGAAGTCGCTTCACGAATGGACTTCGCTTTGCCGATCAATTGAAGTTGAAACTTAGAAAGCTAATGGAAAAGGGAGAGAGAAGCCCTTCACAATCCTCGAAGTATTTTCAAGCGGTCCATCCATCCGTCTATTCAATTTCCTGCGAGTTACCGGATCCTGGCGACCAAGATCGTCGCGCATCGAGGAACGACAGCCAGGTCGACGTGCTATTCTGTCCCTCCCACCCGCTGTCAACCCTTTCCACTGATTTCCAGCGGAAAGGGCGGAATTCTGCGTTACCGTCGTTGCGCGCGTGTATAGCGGCATGACCACGGCCAAGGGCCGATGAAATGAACGTAGGTCAGTTATGCGAAAGCTGCTGCGTGCGATAAAATCGGCTTGTCCGCCGACGCCGTCGTAAATATCATTTATTCCCGTCATTATCGCTCGCGCGCGCGCGCGCGTGTTATGCAATTAACATGGGGATGTATAATGCATGAGCGTCTGCATCAATGCCGATGGCCGTCTCTCGATTTTCGCATACGAGAACTCGATAAAGGCGTAACGCGCGACTGTTATACGAAATCGGTTTCGCATGTGTATATCCCACAGATGTATACACACATCCCTCGCATCTGAGAAAATGAAACACGCCTCCATTAACTGGACTTATATTCTGTAACTGTTTGATAATTGTCGGTGTTGTTGCGCAGCTTTTTCACCATATAAAATATCTGCGCAACGACACCGATAACTGTCGGTAGGCGTGTAAAGACAGTTACGGAATCGCGCCCCAGTTATTATTTTTTTCTTCTAGGATAATGTATGATCTGACGTTTTTTTTTTCCACAAGGAATCACACAACAGCGGAAACATATTTTTCAGAGATCTATTAAAATCTAATTTCATTTTAATCCACTCTCGGTGGATGCCTATCTCGATGGTATTAATATTACATTTCCTGCTCGAGGAAAGTTTTCCATGCGTGAAAATTTCGATGAAGCTCCTTTTTTAAATTAGACTAAAAAAATGAAACACGTGGAATAATTTTGGTGGCTTCTAAAAGCACGTTTGGAACTGTTATCTTATCCTATTAGTATCTGGAGTACTTAGGGATCATTACAATTCCATTAACAGTTAATGAGAATATACACAGTTGTCTCCGAGCATTTAGAGATAAGAATTTTTATTTTACATACATATCAGCAAACCTCTTGTTGATTTGCGTACGCTTTTAATTTTTGCAACCAGAAAATAACGCAACCGAATTCATCAGTATGAGTAATTTTCGTGAAAATGATTTAATAGGCGAAGAATGAAAAGCAAGTCAATATAAATGACGTTTATATCTCTCTTAAGACACTACTCTTAAGCGGGAGTCGACTAACTCGACTTACACACTACGTTACGTGTTGCGTAAAACAGCGCGTGCTATCGTAACGTGGAAAGGTCAGTGTCTCTTTCTCTCGACGGGGACATCGTGATTCGCAGCGTGACGGACGTTGCCCGAAATATCTGCCAGGCGGAAAGTCGGGAGAGGAAGATCGACGATCGCCCAGTTTTATCCGGCTTAAGCGCGAGAGAACGGCGGCGTAGAATTGTTTTTTCCTCGTTTTCGGCCACTTTATAGTCGACCGGATAATTTATGACTGCTGATACGCGACGAAACGACCGCGGACTTTTTGTGCGACGAGACTTGTTCGCGAACGCGAAAAAAGATGCGTGCTCGATCGTTTTTAACACTTTTTTTTTTAATAGCTACAATACAATAATGCGGAAAATTACAGAGTAAAACATCACTGTTTGCATACGCGCTTTTATTACGTGTTTTTGTAATATTTAGCGGTAAACACGGCTGTCTGATCTTTTTCCAGCATTGAAATGAATTCGATGTGATAAACGTAAATCTAGCATGAGTTGAAATGTTTCAAAAATGCGAGTTAGTCTTTTATAGTCTCTTTATTATCAACAATAAATAATTCTGTCTTTATTCTCGCGATTTGAATTACCGTTTTGTAAGAATACATTATAGATCATAACTCTAGAAATTTTAACAAAATATTCGAGCAGTGATTCATAAAATAAATATTTTTCATAACATTTGTCATGCTCAGGTATACAAATAGTAAAGTCGAAATTCTTTCTAGAATTCACCATAAATCTTTTGAAATCTGATAAAAACTACGAAGTAAATTTTCATGAGAAAGTGAGATGCTACCTGGTGTCTCAGTTTTCTTACTTTAATGATCGGAATATATTTTTTTCTGCTTACCCAAAACTGTAAAACTATTTGAAATAAAATCAAAATTCTAAAAAATAATTAATGAGTTTCTGTGAAATGATACATCAGTTTCGCACGTGAAATGAAGCGATAACTCTTTTGCAGAAATTAAATCATTGCTAAAAAAGTTTAGTGATGAATTTCGCGAGACACTGCTTGTCATCGCTCGTGTTTCTCCCGCACCTCCGATTTGCTTATAAATTATCAAAACGAGTTGCCGAGAGCCACGATACTGGAGTGTCCTAAATGACGACAGCGACGGGGCCAGGCCGATTGGCAATGTCTGGGCCTGTAATTAGGTTTGCGTTGGTGGTAACGTCATTACTCGGTAAGCTTGCAATTTCCTCGTGGCCGCCGCTTGTCGTCTCCAACCGGTTCCCTTCGTGGCGCTCCGCGGTTGCCACTAAAGCTGTTTGCTTCTGGACCGAGAACGATCGACGGACTCGTCTCGCTTGGACCCAGAAGGGGGGAAAAAAGGGCGACGAGGTGGATGGTGGATGAGCCATCCTCATTCGAATAAATTGTTCCATCTTTTCGTAATGGGGCGTTGCACGAAACGACGTACATGGATTTCTGTCGACATAATGATCGGACGCTTAAACACCACCGTAATGAGATACCTTGCATTGTGCTGCATTAAACGCCGTAGGTGGTGTCGCGTCAAAGAAATTTTTATATCGAATTGTGTAATATAACGACGTCTTATTACAAGATGCTGATAGTCAGGAAATATTCAATTTTTAAGAACAGATATAAGATATATATATATATATATATATATATATATGTCATTAATTAATATGCACAGACTGTCCTTTTATAACAATTAACAAATTATAAATGGGCCATTAGGAATCGGCGCTGCAACAATTGCGCGTTTATTTCGATTGATCTAAAACAATCTTTTATAAATAATATATTTGTCCGAACGTTTCGGCTAACTTCGAGCCTTCATCAGCAAGAATATTACATAAAATCCATGAATATCTTCATCTTGTTACACTCCAACATCCAATTTCCCATAACTAATTAATAAACTGGATAGTCAACGATATTTTGATTTTAAATATGATAAACGAATATTAGAATTGAAAAATATTAAAAAACTTAGAGGAATTGCTGTAGAGATTCATCTTAAGAGTACGTCAAATACGAATTAGTCCTTACATCATAATTATTGTAACAAATTCTTTTCGTGAGCTAAAATTTAAGACAAAACGACGATAATTAAACAAATATAATATATATTGTACAAGTCGATGATATTCATGCTGTGTCAATTGTCGTAATGAAAATGGATTATTATTAGTTATAAACTTTTAGTGATCGGTCCTATAACAAAAATATGAGAATAATTATAGCTATTCCATCATCTGAAGCCAACCTTGTACTACAGAAATTTAATTCTTACCATCCTAAAATACAATTTACATATGAATAAATTGGCAATAAAACTATCAATTTTCTAGATACCACTATTGTTATTGAAAACAATGCTATCAAATTTGACATATATCACAAACCATCTTTCTCTGGAAGATATCTTAATTACCAATCTCAATACCCGATATCCCAAGAAAAAAAAGGAACTGTAGGGATGGTTGATAGAGTTTTTTTATCTCACACCCAGATTTCCATCAAAAGAACCTCGAACAGATGGTCAAAATTTTATTAGATTTTTGATATAATACGAGAAAGAATTAAAGTTTTAATAAATAAAAAAATTTCAAATTACTAATAATAATAATAATGATTCCTCAAATAAGGACAAAAAAGAAAAAAAACGAGCTGGTTCACAATTCCATATGTACAATCTAAAAAATTTCCGAAAAATTTAAAAATATCATCAAAGATTCCAATATTAAACTCTCGTTTTTCAACCTTAACAAACTCAGTTCAATAATAAAAGCGCAAAAAGATCCTCTTCCTGCAGATTGCAAAAAGAACATTATATATAAAATTTCTTGTAATGATTGTGACGTTTCTTAAATTGGACAACCATGTAGACAATTAAAAACGAGGATTTCCGAACATAAAAATGACATCAATAGAAATAAAATCAATCCTTCGATGTCACGAATCATAGAACGTAACTATCATAAAAGACTAATATCAGAAATGATAAACATCAAGCGACAAAAGAACGATTAATTTAAACAAAGACACTGAGTTACTTAGTTCCCCATATTTTTGTTATTAATAAACTGGAATGTAATATTCTCGATGAGGAAGGCTCGAAGTTAGCCGAAACGTTCGGACAAATATATTATTTATAGAGGATTGTTTTAGATCAATCGAAATAAACGCGCAATTGTTACAGCGCCGATTTCTAATGGGCCGTTTGTAATTTGTTAATTGTTTTAATATAAGGAATTTTATTTTATTGTAGTGTTATATCCTTCTATAAACTAAACTCAGAAACTATAGAATTAATATTTAGTAATACCGTATCTTTTATTATACAATATATATTTTATATATATATATTTTTTTTTTTAATTTCTAACTCGTAGAAGATACTATACATTTTTATTCATTTACATTGGCATTTACTAATTAAGAAATTCATTATTAAAAAAATAATACTAATGATAGGGATCTTATTCTAATAAGACACTACTCTCTAAATTCTTTGGAATGAAGTCTTACTCTAAAGAGTGAGAAATCTCACTGTTTTACAAAAGTAATAAAATGTTCACTCTTTAGAGTGAAATTCTACTCCAAAGAATTCAAAGAATATATAATAATGATAAAATAAATGGAAATAGAAGTGAACTTCTTTGGGGCAAACTTTGATTGGGGCAAACACGAATTTTTTGCGAGCGCTTCTCCTTCAAGGATTTTCTATTACAATATATTAAACTATCATATCTTCTTTGTATGTTTTAGTGGCGTCGCGGTGTCCTGTGGGGAATGCAGCAGCAGTGGTACCAGCGATATCACAGAACCGGGCTCACCGTGCAGCACCAGCAGCGACGAGGGGGTAGCTGCGATACGCGGCACATCCGCCAGTCCGCTACCGTCTCTGCCCAAGCTGGCGCCGTCATCGCAGCTCGGTACCAGGCCCCAGTGGCCCTGGACCCCGCCGTTGGCTGCGACTGCCTGCTCCACAACCGCGTTCAAAAGGTTAAGGGGCGAACCCGAGGCTGGCGCCCTTCCGCGCTCCGGCGCCGCCGATCCCACCTCCAGGGGGGCCGTCAAGGCGAACGGAAAGACTGCGGGCGGCCAGCACCACCACGAGTCCCAGGGCAAGATCACGGAGTACTTTAAGACGCAGATTAAGCCGCAACAGTCGAAGGTTGATATCTACTTGAGATAGAGACGATACCAAATGTGTCGGGAAGAAGTACAAGATTTTGATGTGAAAATAACTAAGATGTTAAAGGCAAAAATTTTGATCAGAGAGACCTAGAAAGATCTATTTTGTAAAAAATGAGTTTTTTCAATTATCATAGATATCCGACTCATAATATAATTGTTTGTTTTTGAAAGAAATGTAAGTTCTGTAAGATTGACTTTGGTATTTATAGTAGGTAGCCCTTCAAACACAAAAACATCAACAGATCTTGGAATCTAAGAAAGTTCTATGAGATTTTAAAATTTTTTAGATTTTAATTTCAAAAGTGCAAATGAATGGATGCCCGCATTTTCTTTAGTCTGAACTTTAGCTAAATTTTAATTTAAAGATTGTAGAAATATTGATTGTAGCGAAACTATACACTACGTTGTATTCATCGTTTGTTTAGCGACTTTTGATTTGCAGTTTGTAAAAGTCAACTAAAGGAAAAGTAGCAAAAGAAAATATTTCTTCGATCAAAACCAATGTTACAACGGAAGTGTTGAAGATATCGACCGGCTTTGCTTTGCGCGAACACTTCAGATACATACTCATCTTATCGGCAAACACGCGTTTATCGGATATTGAATTAGCCTTTTTTAACAAGCTCCGCGCGTATAGGTCTTTTCCAATAGGTTGATATTAATTCGCGGAAACTGTTCTCGTTCTATCGATCGACAATTTAACATGACGCGTTCTCGATAATTCGCATTCACATCGCACCGTATTTAACACTAAACGAATCTACGAGGCTAAATTAATATTAGACAAAGCAAATCATTGTATATCGATATAAAAAGTATGATAAGTTATTCATCATAATGCAGAATTTTACGATAAGTTTAAACTCAATGTTTTTGTCTAATACACGATTACTTCGATGTCGCTCTTATCGTGATCCACATAGTGACCTCGCTTCGGTAAAGAAGCACCGTTCTTTAATACTGAAATATTTATCAAAAAATATTGAGGGCACCGCATAAATATTTTAATAGTGTTTATAATTAATAACTCGCTACATTATTGAACGATCACAAAAACTTTATTTTTATAAAACTAGATATGTAAATTTAAACTGAAATATTATTAGACACTAAGATCTAGCTTAGACCGAGTAAAACATTTTACTACTTATAATTAGTATCTATTATATCTATTATATGTCGGTCTATTATATGTCATTTATTATTATTTTATTTTGAATCTCTTTTGAAAAAAATTGCACTGTCTATTTTTCTTCAATTGTCTTCGACACAATAATTTTAACATAAGCTACCTTTGTTACGTAAATGGTATTGAAATTTTTTGTATGCTCATGTTGTTAGATAAAGAAAACGAACGAAATGGTATTGGTAGCGAAGAGCTCAGAATTTCGAAGGCCACCTATGGTGCAGAGGAATAAAGGCGGCCTCGCTAAGTACTTGGGGACCGTGTCGTCCAACACAAACCGCAGTACTGTGACCAACGAACCCTGGGAAGTGAGAACACTGACGTCATCGTCGACGAAAAAGGTACCGCTGGTCATCGTGCCAAGGGCCAATAGCAAGATAGACAAGAAGCTACCGAAGCCACTGCCAAGTCTGCCAATCTCGAACGACGTACTGAAAAATCTGCCCAAGATCTCATCCCTTAGGTATAGATTTATTTTTGTGGGATGTCTTGATGCAATAGTGCTGATTGATTAGTTAGTCAATTAACTAGCTAATTTTTGCTATTAGACGCATATTGAGAGTTTCCCAGGCAACATGTGTGTCTCAAAAGGCTGTATCAAAGGCGTATTTTTCAGACTTCACTTAAAAATGAAATTTCCTAAAAACGTCTTCAAACATCTTTAAGACTTTCCGTGTAGCTCGGATTTTTTAAAGATTGTTTTATTATATCGTTCGTTTTAGTCAAAAGAAAATGGAACATGGTAAGTAAAAGTTACTTCCTGATTAATGACTGTTTTTTAATTTTTAATACAGATTAACTTCGGACGTAAGTATCAATTCAACCAAGGGCAGTTCTCCGCCCGCTACTGCCGCCCCATCGTTATTGGGCGAACCGTTGGACTTCAAGACAATCTTGACGAAGCCGCACGTGAACGAGAACAATAATCTAACAAACAGCTGTGGAAGTATCCTGGGAGCGTTAAGATCACAAAGCGGTCACGAATCCCCTATTTCGAGGTTGTCTTCGCCATCGAAGGAAGACAACAAGGATGAGGATGGCCAATCGGCGCCGATCGACGTTGATGAAGATGACGTTGATGAAGAGGACTCTTTAAGTAGTGAATCAAAACCGTCGCCTATTCTTTCGGCACCTACCACCATTCGATTTCCGGCACGAGCGCCCGAGAAAGATAGATCTCAAGCTACTGATAGCGGGATCTGTCGTTGGGATAAGTGCGAAGCCAACTTTGAGTCAGTGGGTGGTCTTTTGGAGCATTTACAGGTACAGAACACATAATTTTTGCAGAAAATATTCGTTGATCAAATCCTCGTATTTCTTATTTGAAAAATTCAACTTATTAATATAAAATATAGTTTTTGTGTACAATTTGTATATTTTTTATAGGCTGCGCACATCAACACGCAAACCGGCAGCGATAATTTCGTCTGTCAATGGCAGGGATGTAAGGTACAAGGTAGGACTTCATGCTCTCGGCGATGGCTGGAAAGACACGTTCTGTCTCACGGTGGCAATAAACCCTTTCGATGCATTGTCGACGGTTGCGGTTGCAGATTCAGTTCTCAGGTAACGCGCGTGTTTTTCTCTCATAGCACTGCCTTTACAGTAATATTTAATAAAATATTTAGAAACTAATCTATATATTCATTTGCAGACCGCCCTTGAGAGGCACGTGAATGGTCACTTCAATCAGCCAGAAACGAGCAACACTAACGGAAGACGTAGTTGCGAGAACGGTGGCAAGCTCGTTAGGAGGAATGGCAAGAAGCTTAGATATAGGCGACAACCTTGGTCTGGTGAGTGTCATTTTGCTATTTTATGCTGCTTATAGATTTGTTTTTTTTTCTCTTGAAAATGTTTTAAAGATTGATAAAAAATGATACATATTAATAAAGATTATGCGTTTCGCGGATTTCCTCCATGTCCAGATCCATTCTTGGAATGCCAATGTTTCGTGAACCTTGCAGTCCACTTGATACTCTAGCAGTATCAGGCTGCTTCTCGCCCTGATGAAGTGGATTGCAAGATTCATGAAACGTGTTGGCATTCCAAAAATGGATCTGGACACGGAGGAAACGCATAATCTTTATATAGAAAGCACTCGTGGAAGCCTCAAGAATATTATCGGATACATATTAATATCGAGATATCATTGCAGCGAGACTTTTTGATTACTTTGACTCGGGAGTAATGGAGGGTCTTCAGCACAGGCTACTGGAATTAGCGACATCGAGGACGCAGGGGCGACTAGCTGAAACGCCAGGAAACTCGATGGCACTAACTAGTCAAGTAAGTTATAATAAGCGTAATAATTATCGCACTGTGCAGCATCGTAATGTCGCTGAGACTTACTTCGATAAAATTCCTCTTCCAGGTTTTAGCGAGGAGAGTCGAAATGGACGGAAAGACGAAGGTGTTATTGCGATGGTATCCCCAAGATATGTAAGATTTCTTATTAAAAAATGAACTTTAACTGATTATATTTAAAAGGCTGATGATTCATTCTTATCGTTGTGTGCTTTTTACAGAGAACCGGATGAATGGGTACTAGAATCCGAAGTACAAAGTACGAAACATGTAGGTATTCGTAAAGCAGCCGCTAGTAATCCGGAACAAGTGAGTTTGGCTCTCTATCCCGCGATAAGCGGTCGCACGCCGCCGACGGTGCGAGCGAAGCAGCGTCGAAAACCAGTAAAGAACTCGTGATAATGCCGGCTGATCGGCCGGATACCAGAACTGACCTAACGAGCACTGATATCTCAATCTTCTTCGAAGTGAAGAAGAACAGAGTGCTGCCGTTGACATGAGCACGACACGGTCTATAACACTTCCTGGTCGGTGAAGACGAAGGCTACGACGATGCGACCTGAAATATCCGAACGTATCGAAAGAGACAAAGACCGCTTTAGAAGATAACTAATCTAAAGATAAATGACCAATATGGCTTGATTAAAAAAAGTAAGAATTGTCGAAGGAAATCGTGCAACAGATAAATTCAGGATGTAGTAGACAGTAGCGATAAGAACAAGGGATACAGCAAATGGACGAATAAAGAAACGATCATCCGTCCTCCGTTTTGAGGACGAGAATATTGCTCAGCAATGAACATTGTCGTTATTTATCGATAGATACATCTACTAATGCGCTAGTTCTACGCGAATCTCTCCCTGCCACGAGTACCTCGCATAATTTGACGCTCGTCGGCTTCGGAAGCGCTAAGTCTGGGCCTCGAAAGTGCCTCACCGTGGATACGTTTTGTACCATCTTCTACCGTGATCAAGATCCCAGGGACAGATGCGTGGTGAAAACGGTAGTAATGGTAGACAAAGACAAAAAACGAAAAAAAAAAGAAAGCAACAAAGAGAAGCTTTTGCGTATTTGGTTTTGCCAAAGGAAACAAAGGTCGTGCACAGACAAAATATTTAAGCGGTAGTTAACAATTTATAAAAAGATAATCACTCTGGTGGCCTTAGGATTCAATTAATATCTAACATCGGCCCCTTGGCACTTCCGGGAACTGAGTATCTTGGCGATCTCCGACGATGTTTTGAAAGAAGGGAAGAGAAGAGAAAAGGAAAAAGAAGATGCTTCTACCTCGATTTACAACTCGGTAGAAACTCGCGTCGGCTGTCATCATATGATGACACGAAGAGGATCGAGAAGAAGAAACATGAGAAGACGGAGGAAGATCGTGGACAGCGCGAAGCGGACGCAGAAGACTGTATCGGGAATGTATGAGAGAAAATCGGAGAAGGGTATTTAGACTGTTAGGTGAGAATTCGAATGAGTACGAATGAAAATATGTATGTATGAGAGAGAGAGACTGAGTGATAATGCTCCGAATTCGCCGTTATTTCCCTGAATAGGGTGACAGTCTCCCAGGCTGGGAAGCTCGGCATGAAATTGAAAGATTGCGGAATAATCGGACGATACGTACGCCACCGAGATTTCTATCGAGGATTATTTCTCTTCGTTCTTTGTAGAAATGGAACGGAGAGGCGATGTACAAAACAAAATTAAGAAAATGAGAGTGATTCTCAAGGCCCGAGGCATGCCCGAGTCAGCTTTTGAAAAAGAGATGTATGGCATCGAGTTTGCCTCGTTTCCGCGCCCGAGATGTGTTCGATTTCTTATATACTTCATCATTCGCGTTATTTTTATCTTTCTGCTGAGTCTCGCGTAGCATGTTGGCATACACTCGTCGCAATTAAAGAGCACAAAATTTAATCAAATGCCAAGATGAAAAGAAACGAGAGTAAGTAAACATGCTGCGCAACCACAATCGATGAGCTGTTACCCTCAAAAGGGGTAAATTACGTATGTAGGCTGTGTTATATTTCCCACGGACTTGTTAAGTAAAGAATGGATTGTATGGATTGAACAAAGCGCGACGTGCGTCGTGTATTGTTGCTCTCGCAATTCATGTACATGATTTCGCAAAAAGAGAAATAAATTTTGCGACCACGCAAGCTTCTCGCGGATGATCGCGGAGCAGCAACGCCGCGCACGTGTGCATGCATAGCGAATAAGAACTTCATATAAATTAAAGCTCGCGAAGGAGAAGAATATGTGTCGTGTCGTATGAACATATTGAACGAGTGAGAGTTGATCGAGAAATAGATGAGACTGAGAGATTGATGAGAAAATCAGAATGGATGAGTTGATTGAATATGAATGAGGGATCGAGCGGCTGAAAAGAAATGGAGACCGTATGAGACACACAGACAAAGACGGAACGTCATTACACACCAGCTAAGAAACACTGCCAATATAATTGTAATTAAGAGCTCTACGACATTAATTAATTATTCTTACTATTATTGTAAAGTACGATTGTAAAACCCCAGACATAATACAAATAGCAACAGCGATAGGAATAACGCCATTCAACTTAGAAACTGTGTATTCTAGAGTATCCAATTTCTGAGAGATTGAAATCGTGGTATTCCTATCGCTATCACTATTCCCGCATGGGGCTCACTATTGTGCCTGGGGCTTAAGTGTATAATCGAATAGATCTCTAGCTGACGCGCGAGGATATGTAGTAAGGAGGACATGTAATAAGAAGCGACCGTTCCGATAATGCGTCGTTGTCACGTCCGTTCCACGATATTTTAATGATAAATACTTTTTCTCGAACTGCCCGCGTGTGAGAGGATGTTCCGTGTACGCGGCGTGCACGGCGCGTCGCGAACGCGAGGTCGCGAGTTGTAAATGTAAATACTTAGTTGAAATTATCGTAACAAAACGGCATATTACACGAATCCTATACTCGCAACCGTAGGTTTGCTACCCGTCGTCGCTAAAGCAAGCCTACTTGCGAGCTATCTAAAAAAAGTATATCTCTCTGTATCCATTGATTTTCGAGCACAGCGTTCCCGCGAGGGCGGCACGCATACGGTGGTGGATTATTCCTTCCTTTTGAGGAAATCGAAAGATAAACACCGAACATAAACGCGTCACTGCCAGAATCACGCACTGCCAGCCCCGTCGTTCTAACGATGCGCCTCTAACGTAGTATCTCTCTCTATTACACGAGCATATATTCGTTCGTATCGTGCTTCTAAGAAACTCGTCGTCGGCTCTTTTCTCTTTATACGTACATACATACATTATACATACTCACACACATGGCCTAGCCGCAGCCACCGTTCCTGAATTTGTATATTCTTCGAGTGTATATCGTCGCTTCTAAAGAAAGATTCATTAATATAACACTTTGTGAATTTATTTAAGAATTAAATTATAACTAAATTCAGTTTTTATGTTTATGACGACATTCGTAGATTCAAGACAATTAATTATCCATACCTTGAAAGTATGTTTAGAGGTTTATTTTTTTTTTTTCGAAGTAAATTCTGAAGTGAGTACACTAATGCAACAAGTTGATAAGAAATAAATATAGATTGTTTCACTCCAAATTTATTACACTAGTGTATATCAATTCAGAACTTTCTTCGAAAAAGAACAGGCTTTATCTAAATGAAGAGGTAATTTATTTTTAACTTTAAAAGATTAATTAAATGATTTATACAGTCTTCTTTAAGATCGGCGATATTCTCCTGGCGCTCATATATCGTGCACTGCCAAATTTTCATTGAACACATGATCTAAGGCACTGCCAGTGAGACATTACAGAACAGAAGTGTAAAAAGAGATATCATAGGTTCTGCCGAGAAGTCCTACCCGCATTTCGAATCGATCTGTATTTCATCGGGACGACTCCTCAATGCCATACGATGTTTCATGAACAATCTTCATGCGTTCTTGATTCCGCTTTTGGGCCGAAACACGATAAGATATAAAAATGAAAAACAAAGGAGCAAAGAAGTACTATTAGACTAATCTTAATGTATTAAAATTTACAAAAAATATAAAAATTCGGAATGTCATTTAAAAGATATTTGAAAGATAAGGACATCTTTGTTAGACATTTTAAGCGTTTGTGTTACTTTCGAAGTAAAATTTTATATTTAATCTTTAGTCTTTTCATATTTTTATCTTCATATTTTATATTTTATTGTGTTTCGATCATTCATCATATATTCGCCTAATTTTGTTCTTTTGTGGCGCGATTATTCCCTCTTTCCGATTGTTATTTCTGTCGTTTCATCTTGTCAATTTTTTATCGTATAATCTCTGCTCATGTAAAACAAATTGTCAATCAAGATTGTATCGATTAGGCAAGGGACCAATCTTTTATGTACGTGAAAACTTATCTGCCATTTCTGGCATAAATAATCGTTTTCATGGAATATGTCTTTCTTTGCAACCGACCAATTAGATCAATCGTATTTTAAGACTTTTTAGTTGATACGCGAACATTTAAGTTTAATTTATTAGAGAGAGAGAAAACGAGCTGAGCAGAAATTATTCCTTTAGTTATTAAGTTATTGTCATTTTCTTTTTTATCATTTTCTTAATATTAGTGTAAAGATGAAACGATGGACAGAACTTTCGGTTATTTAAATCGCGCTTGATCTCGTGGAATGGAAGAATCGCGACAAATGGTAAAGAGTGAGAGAGAGAGAGCGAGAGAGAGAGAGAGAGAGAGAGAGAGAGAGAGAGAGAGAGAGAGAGAGAAGCTCTCTTCGAATGTTCTTTCAATTATATTCCCGCGATATAAAATTAAATTCGAGCGGATGAGCAATATAAAAATCATGGAAAGGTACAATAAAGGTACGTTAAGTTTTAATTTTTTGGACGATATCGGTACCTTAGCGATCCTGTTTACGATAAGTTTATTCGAGTTGCGAATATATTTAGAACGTTCTTGTGTATAATTATGTAATGGAGAGTCTAATTCCGATTAAGTATTTTCTCTCGTGCGTTATTTCCCTGTTGTAACTAATTGCGAATATGAGTTACACCTGCGTTCATTGATTACGGTTACACGGATACCTGTAATCGGGTTTAACATTCGTAGTTAGTATTGACTAATCACATTCGTGATTCCATTCTTTAGAGGAACAGCTGTGATTGACCAGTTAACTACGATGTTATTAAATCCCGATTAAGAGTGTCCGCGTAAATGTAATTATTGTCACTAGCCAAGAAAACGAATGGACTGCATTTAGCTAAAAAAATTTTTTAGGCTGTGGCATGGCGGTCGCATTTTTTTAACATGCACGAATCGACAGCAGTAAATAAATTTTCTTCTGTAAACATAAAAGATCAAAAAATACACATGGTCTAGCCACATACACATGTGCGTAACTGTAGTGTCTCGTGTATTTATCATTGTTCGTACCATCGGCCTGCTGATAATTCTAAATTATCGTTGTAGAATCAATATTGAATTTTTTATAATAATAATAATAATAATAAAGAGATGGAAGGCTGAAAAGAAAGCGGGGGGGTACGCGTAAAAGCAGCGTAAAACGATTTGTATACGTTTGTAATGCACGAAGTCTGGCCGGAAATCATCTCATTTCTATGATTTCTGGTTTCCTTTTTTTTTTACATATGTTTCGTGCATTTTTAAAATAGAATTATATAAATCAATCCACGCGATGTTGCGTAATACATTGAACAATATAAAGCATAAGGGAAACGTTATGAAGTGTTCTCTAAATTAATTAGGTCTGTATTACCGTGGAAAAAAGAGCAAAAAATATAACGAAACGAAATACATGAACACTCATTCTTTTTTTTCCTATGCATTTTTAGAAAGAATTTTGCGGAACATACACACACATACACACATTCACATTTACATAAATATATATACATTTGTACATTTAATTTTTTTGAACGGTGCGTGCGAGAACGTGAAAGAGAAAAAGAGAGAGAAAAACATTAGCTATAATTAATATAGGAGAAAAAAAATATATAATGAGCGCGAGAAAGGGAAAGAATGAGAGGAAAGAATGAAAGGAAAAAATGCGAAAGAAGTATGAAGAGGTACAGGAATTCTGTGGGCATCGTATTTTTGCAAAAATTAGAAGAAAGCGCAAATGAATGGAATACGAAAGAATTAAATTTTACCTGTGAGATTCTCCCTATCTACTTAATCAGAGATTTCATTAAAATAATTATCTGGTAAATGCGAATCTTATTTTCAGAGAATAAATTTTACTTTTCTTTTTCTAAAAATCTACGCGAAAAATTTAAGAAACATTCAGAATACTAATTGCATAAATTTTCAACTTAAAAAGATTCGTGAAGTTAAAAAATTAAAGAGTGACAAATTTATTAGATTGCATTAATTTATTGGACATGATATTAGACATTGGAATACCGTGAATAAATTTAGATGTACGCAAGTGATTTTTCGCGTGAAATTTCTTGGATCGTTCTGACAAAGCTGAGAAAGCAAACTTCTACGAGTACACATGTACACAAACTCGAGGATCTCACATGGCATTGACGAAAGAAGGAGTAAGCGTTACAAACATGCGAGGGCTCGGTGCGGCTTTTCAGTTTTCGTCGTACTCGATCGTCACTGTACGTGGATGTAGCAGCGTGTCAATAGAAGTTACAAGGCTTGTAAATGTATAAAGGAAAAGCAACAGCACACCGGGAGATACGGTCGCAGCGGATATTATTTTGAGCGGGCGGCGGCGAGATGGAGATCGAGAGACATAATTTTTCGACCAGGTTTCTTTGCCGCAGCTCGGGAATTGTAAATAATTGAATGTGACGCGATATACAAAGGCCCTCCCCCGAGATAAGTGCATATAAATATAGCTTATTACAGATATAGTGTTTGCATTTATTATAAATTCTATATAAAAGCGTGACGAGAGATTCAAGCGATCGCGACGAGGGCCGCCCATATCTTAGTTAGCGAAACACCGTTTATTCGTATAATCAGTATTAGAAACGTCTTTCTTCCTCAATTCCAAAGAATCCTGTAAATCACCACGTATTTTTGTTATTATTTAACTCGCCAATTTTATTTGATCGATTAATTTTGTTTTTTTTTTTTTTTTTCTATAAATAGTGTATGATATAAACCGTATTATTACGATAGATATCCTTATTGTGCTTTGTGCTGAACCCTTTATCGCATTGATGATCCGATATTGATCGCGGCCCTGCGAGATTGCTTCGGTTAGAGAAGTGCTTGTACTTGTATAAAAGTAGGAAAATATATTGCATAGTTTAAACTAATATGGTTTATAGCGTGTAGAGAAAAAACTTGAAGTATATACACGAGCGACGACGACGAAAACTGATGAGCTCACTTATTTACAATTTAGCTTCGTTATCTCACAAGCCCTATAAGTTCTTAAAAGGAAATGGGAAGACAATATTTTTCGCGCTACGAATGAAGCGACGAGGATCGAGCATGATTTCAATTACCTGAAATATATCGGCTCAGATATTTAGCCAAACGATCTCACGATTTCTCGTCGCTTCGCCGAAGTCGATATAGAGCTTCTCATATCCAACAAGACTCGACAAGACTCAAATTGCGTAGCAAAGAGGGTTGTTTCGCACTGCCAAATAATAATAAAAGAAAAGACAACTTGCGTTCATTGTGTGGATCGACCGATCGTTAAAGCACCGCCGGTGTTCATTAATCCACATAGTTGTTCTACGAGAATGAAAAAAAAAGGAAAAATTCGGAATAAAAGCTAGAAAAAAAAAACGAAGAGCTTTTCCCGAAGTCCGAGCGAATGAGAGACGAATAAGAGAGAAATATCCGAGCGTCGAACAGTGCTTTGTCTTTTTTGGATATTTTCATGTACAAACACGAATGACAGTTTATAGCTCAAGAACAGAACATTAAAGAGATAGATATTGTAAGAGAATAATAATAATTTCACGGTTGCGATATCGTATTCTTGTTGTGTCTCTTTACTTACCATTCCTGAAAATAATGACAGATTCCTAATCTTCAGCCAAGTCGAATGATCATCTTCTTACTCTCGTTTCTCGATCCATCAAGTCTAATTCGATATTTAATCGCTAAAACATTATGAATCGAACATTTTTTTATAACCCAAATATAAAAATGAATAAGTTACAAGATTTCGATTAAAAATAAAATGATATAAATATTTTGACACATGTCGAAATATGGAAAGCTATCGCGACACATACAAACTAACAGTAACATTACATCACAATTTCTCACACAAATATAAATGTAATATAATACATATTGTACGTTGAGAAAATTATAACATTGATGTTACTGTTAATTTGTATTCTGCGAGTATTAAGTTTTAAAATTGCATACTATTAGACGTTTTGATTGGGGCGGAAACTGGATATATCAAGGAGGATTTCTTCTCTCTGTGGGTACATTTTCCGTCTCAGGATGACGGTGAAAAGAGAACCTCAGGCAGATTAGTTGAACATGATTGATTATTATTCATCGTCGAAACATTGCACGTACTTTGCAATTTACAATACAATACCTATAATACAAAATACTAATAGTAATTGCTTGATAATAATATTAATGATAGTGATAACTGAAATATGAAGATGGAGGACAGGAAGAGGATGAGCAGGGGAGCGAGATTAAACGTAGGAATGCTAGATGATAATAAAGAGTGGGTCCAAAAATTCAGTCGATCGCAATACGATTATCGAGCTACGGCTCTCAATGGCTCTCCTTGGCACTTGCCGTTCTCACATCAGAGCATGGTGTACAGAGTGTCATGAGAAATGCACGTACGAATATATCCCTTCATAAAATGTTCGCCGATTCTTTCTTACCGAAAGTTTCGTCAGGAAGATTAAATAGTGGATATAACAAATATTTGGAGTATCATCGAGCGGATCGTAGCACGAATGATACAAAACCAATATATCGATTGTTTATATTCATTAGCATTTGCTCGTTCGCGATTTTACTACTTAACATTGAATACTTACTTATTAAAATTTCCCGCAGGCAAGTAATAAAATCTTTTTTCTTTTTCGAGACACTCTGTATCGCACATGTTGCGTTCCCCACGTGACGCGAATTAATCGGTAACGGGAGTTGAACCCGAGAATAAGAGAAAGAGAGAGAAAGAGAGAGAGAGAGAGAAAGAGAGAGCTCTCCAGAAGAAATTAACTAATCCGATAGAACCATTAAAAATTGCGAAATTGCGTTTCACGTTGCGGTGTGTTTTAGTCTTCACGTTGAGATCGCAATCTTGCGAACCGGTGATTTTAACGGTATTTCCACAACATCCGAGACATCATGTCTCGAATTTTCCGTGGCCGATTAATCCTCGTCACATGTAGGGAACAGCCCTGTGTTGCACGTCGTGTGTATGTGTGTGTGTGTGTGTGTGTATGTGTGCGTGTGTGTGTATGTGTGTGTGTGTGTGTGTGTGTGCGTGTGTGTGTGTGTGTATATATATATATATATACATATACTATACATATATAAATACTTTACTGGTAGGTTTTAACAAGGAAGTCATCCGCGTGCGCGTAAAGCAATGATTCTCGGATCCCGATTCTTCGCGTGTGCCTCAGGGATCACGATCGATCACGCGTAGCGAAGAAAAAACACGGAAGAAAAAACGAGGGGTACAGGGAAGTGGAGGGAACAACTAGATTACAAAGTGTGTCCTCTTACGCGTCATCGTGTGTTACGCAATTCGTTAACTCTCTCGCGTAAATTTTGATATATAAGACTACTATATTACTTTTGGCAGGAATGTCGCAATTATATATATAATATATATATATAATCTCGGCCGCAAACCGTGCTCGGCGCTTAGCGCATCTCCTGGTCCACGTAGCTGATGTGCACGCACATCCGTACGGGACGCCACGTGGCCGCACGCGCCACGTGCACGGCAAAGAAAAATAAAGCCTCGTCTCTCAGCCGATCTCTCTATTTGCTGCATTGTACGAGCCGTCGTGATGCACGCGTGTCATATATTGTTTCTCGCTGACCTGCAAGAGTTTAGGAAATAATCTCGCAAATGATACACGCGATTCCGCACAGCGTATACATCTGGTGAACATCATCGAATGTGTATTATCGGATATAGAATAGTTTCGCGCGTATTCATTAAAGTATTCAAAATATCTTATGATACTTCGATTTGTGGATATTAAGTATAATATCGGCTTTCTTTATTCTTAACTTAAATATTGTTTTATAATATTCAAAGTAAATCTCGAAAAAGTCATCATTTTTAAAAAAGAAAATTAAAAAAGATAAATGTGTAAGATATGATGCGCAAACGCGATATATATATATATATATACATATATATATATATAATACAAAGAACGTTCAAGAGTATACTTGGTATTTACGCTGTGTTGAATCTTGCTGCTTGTATAAAAAAAAAACGACGACGATGAAGTATATCGAAGGAACATTTAAAAACGTATGATTGACTCGGCTTCTCCCACGTCTTAAAAACCACACGGCGACTCACGCGCGCTCGCACTTGTGCTGCACAAAATGCGATTTTTGCTTTTGCCCAGCGTTCGCGAAGGCGTAGAAACGATAATCAAGAAGGTTCAGTATGTATACATATGTGATGTGATGTGTGTATGTGTGTGTGTGTAAATATTTGCAATTAATTTGCAAGAAGATTTTGGACCGCGCGCTTGTGCGAAGAGAATCCAATCCAATCATTAAAGAGCTTCATCAATTTCATGCTTGCGAAAGATATCTCGCCCGCACGATTTTGATTTGTATTCATATTCGACAATGATGTATGAACAAAAAGTTTTCCGGCTCAAGGAAGCTTTTCACGTGGATGGAAAGAGTACGACTTACTTTACACAAGCTAGGAGTAATGATGATGCATTATAACGAAGTATAGTGCTGCACATCCTTTTGTCACGCGACTACGCTTTCTCGAAGGATTCATCAGTGGAGCGTTATAGTCGCCGTATAATTATAATAACAATGTTCTAACAATAATATTAATATAATAATAAAATCATAATACTAATATTAATAATATTTGCAATTATAAACTAGGAAGAATCTCTAATGACTTCGCGAGTAGAGCTTTGTGATTAGGCGTTTGAGCAGTGTCTAGACACGAGAGAAACTAAAAAACCGCGTTTGTTCAATTAACAACTAATCAGTTATGTGATTTTCGCGCTGAAATCGCGCATCGTCACTGAAATCGTCACCGTCGATACTTCGTCGGATTAGAGGGGGATCGAGAGTAAGCGAGACTGCTGTAGTGCTTTTGCTTAAAATTGGTTTAGAAGCGGCGATTTGCAAAAATTGTCTCAACAGTTCTATGTTTCTCGGAGCGAAGAGTGTCGTGTCGTGTCGTGTAAAAGTATTAAAACACCTCGTAGTTCGATAGAAACATGAAAAACAAACCGATATGCATTGCACATTCACAACTCACGCACGCGTACACGCATCAAATGCATTTCCTTTCTATCTCCATCTCAACTGTTCGTCTTCTTTCGTCAGAATGTATATATCCGCTCTTTCGTGCCCTTAGGCCGCTCACGTTCTCTCTACGACGCAGCGAATCGGTTTGCGGATCTGTCGACTCACTCACGAACAGGCTGGTGATGGACAAATTTATAATCGACCGTGCGTTCATGTGTGACAAACCAATCCTCTATTGTAGTGCAACGTCGAACGTACGCTCACACTCGTTAAACTTACTTGGTAAAAACGCGCTCAATTATTTTCTCGGTATACTTCCTACGACTCCTAGACGCTCGATTAGAATACAATTTACTCTTGGAAAAAAGTCCAAGCGATCGCGCTTTATATACGCTCGCGCGGATCGTCGCGGTTTAGTCTAAATTTAGTGCGCCCGTTGCGCGGTGATCACTATCGAAAAGGCGGAGAGCCTCTAAATATATTGACTTCGAAATCGCGATGTATGTGTTAAAAATTTTCTTCTGCTCGCCCAACAGGAAGTAATATACGAATAAATCATTCGTCCTACGATCTGTGGTTTTCTCTCTACGGTAATCGACCGCCCGACGCCTTCACCTGATTCCCGGCAACCTTGGGAATCGCGCCGATTATCTTGACACGATTCTGCGCCATTGTCTGCTGCTGCTGTTGTGTTTGCTGTTTGTTATCGCAGAACTGCGGCGGAGGTGCGAACACCACCACTTCCTGGTCTTGACCACCGGCAGACGGACCGGCGTTGAATTCCGGCGGCGGCGGTACGAAGAGATCATTGTTCTGCTCTTCAGCATCAGCTTCGATCGGAGGCGGTAATTGCGCCAGGCTGACTGCGTGCCTGGTCAGCAAACCGCTGCCACCATAGCCTGGTCGTTTGGTCTGATTGCTTTCCTTTTCGATCGGGTTGGCGCCGGTTAGCAGAGTGCCTCCCGGCATCGAGTGCTGGTTGCTCTCCTGATTAGCCAGATTCCGTGCAGCGGTGTCGTCGAAGCCCATCGGTGGACCCACCGGCACATCTTGATCTGAGCTGACGCCGCTCGAGCTATTGTCACCGTCCTCGACGAGCGATTGCTGTGTTTGCTGTAAGAGAAAATCGTTCGGATGACTCTTGGACGATTTTAACTGCGTGCGCACTTTCTGAATCTCCTCGACACTAAACGAATGTGGTAGCGAACCACTGCCCGATGAACTCGAGCCAGATGTGTTGGAGTTGCCGGACGTTTCTCGCGTTGCTTCCAGCTTCTCTCGTGCCGCCGCCTTCTCTAGTTCCTTCGCAATCTCCGATTCGCCATCTTCATCCGTTTCATCTTCGCCTTCATCATTTTCCGACTCCGACAGACTGTAATCTGGCTCGGGGATTGGCGGCGCCGAGGAAGGTGGTGTGGGTGCTCCATTCGCGCCGGACGCGATCGACGAAAGATTTGTGACGGACGAGCTGGTGTTCACGACAGTCTTCTTCTTTCGCTCACGAATACCAGCCGTGCTGTGACTCCTGGTGGTCTTCAACGGTTGCGCGTACTGATTGTTGACCGAATTATTACTGTTTCCGTTATTGTTCATATTGATATTGGTATTCAGTGCCTGTTGGCTGCCGGTCGACTTGAATGTCGTGCTGCTCGGTGTGCCGCGTAGACTGTGAGACTTTCTCAGATGTGGACGATTAGCCGGTAGACTACGCGAGCGATATCCAACAGTCTTCATATCTTCCGGCGAGGCGTACAGTTTTGCGCTATTCGACGGCCGAAAACTCGACATCACTCCATAAACACCATCGACTGCAGCTGCTGCGAGTTCTGCGTGTAAATATAACAATATTTATCTCATGGTGCAAAATATTGAAAGAATGAAAATATATTGTACTGTATTAAAGATATACTTATTTTGATCAAAGCCTAGAATAAATTATTTTAATATGATGGAGAGTTCTAAAATAAAGTTGGCAAAAAATGATTATTACCTTTGACTTGCTGGATGTGTGCCATATTATCGTAAACCGAGGCTGGTGTAACGACGTCTGGCACGTTTGCGCCAACATTTACCTTGACGACTTGCCCGACCGGCGGAGGTGGCGGCGGATGATTCGGAGGTGGAAGCCCATTTCTACCGTTTAGAGCATTTACGTCTTCTTGACTTCTATGACACTTGGGCGCTAGAAGGGACGACGATTGCGCTTGCACGTTGAGATCCGGTGTGCTATGGAAGTCCCTGTGAAGATCGGAACCGCCGCCCAAGCCACCAAAGAAGCGTACTCTTGATTGCGACTGCAAACGTAAAAACAAGAGGCTCGTACGGATTTGCAAACGCCGACGTCGTTGTCTTGCTAACTTTGAAAAACTTGGAGCGTGAAGAATTTACAAAAAATTGCAATTTAAAATTTCGTGAAGGGACGAGGAATAGAGTGAAACAAACAGTAAAAGGACGTTGGAGAAATGTGATACAAGGGTAGAAGCATATTCCTGCTAAGCGTGAACTCCAAGCTACTGTAATCATCTACTATTACTGTCTCAGCAAAATGTCATTTAAGTGTTAATATTGTCGAATATTGCGAAGAACGCAGTTACGTATTATTAGCCTTCCATGCTTATAGAACCAATCCTGAAAAGCGACTTAAAAAACGCTGAGCAAAATCGCTGAACTTGGTTAAATGCAAATGCGGCAATTAGTTAATCATACTTGAGGCGTGAACACGAAGCTGAATGGTGACACCTAACGTCCTCGCGGACGTCAGATTTCTTTTCATTTAGCAAATGGCTTAGTCACCTGAAATCATGCAAGCCATGGACGAGCTAGAAACAAAGTATTTTCGATCAGTAATATAAGTAGTAGTCCTCGTCATCTCGCCCGCACCAGGACCGTCCTTTGCTGTGCGCTCGCACCGGTTTACGCGCAAACTATAACACACGTGCAAAAGAAAACAGCCACCATTACCATTGCCCAAAGAGAAGAGCGTTCACCGAACGCCGGACGACGGTTTCGACTTTTGGACTTTGACGACTCTGGTAGACTTTTCTTACGGGGTAATCTCCTTAACCGTCGAGTATTGCGTCAACGAATTACTATTGATGGGTATGATAGGAAAAGTAGTGAAAAAGAAACGTGTCTATTAGATTCTATGGAATGATTAAAAATATAAGTTGTCTAAAGGGATGTCAAAAAGTTCGATCAAACTACTAATGGATGAGATGAACAAACAAACAAGACAAATAAATTAATAGCTAGTATCTAGGGTAGATTTCATCGAAGGGCTTATTGTTAACTATAGGGTTAATGTTAAAAAGAGAAACGCGAACGAGAGGGCGAGTGCGAGCTCGTAACTGAGTGGCAGGTCATCCTTACTTTGCCCTTGCGCTTCATCTCCGCCACGCTCGCGTATACCCTGCCGGTCTTGGCAGGCGACGACGGATGCGACTTGGTGGACTGACCAGTAGTAGTCTGAAAGTGAGAGGAGCTCATCATGGACGAACTGTATTGACCACCGGCGCTACCCTGCTGTCGCTGAAATAGTTCCTGGAAGAGAAATTAAAGGACGAAGCTGAAGCCTCGGTCTCGTCTCGTGCATACAATGCCATTCAATTCGAGGACAACGAGCGCACGGATAGATTCTGTGATCGAGTGAAAGAAAAAGAGAAGGAACATGTTCGACGCGCGTGCCACAAGCGGATGATAGATAATTACTTCAAGTTCCGCGGCAGTGATTCTGCTGGAGGTCGGACGTGATCGAATGCTGGCTGTTCTCGGTTGTACTGGTGTGTTCTGACCGGTGTTCGGTCCAGTTGATGGCTGCTGCGGCATGTGAATCGATTCCGCACTACTTGACTTCGCACCAGTCGATGCTATCTCGTCGCGATCGTCCCTTTCGCCTCCTCCTTCTACGAGAGACATCACAAACACGAAACATCATTAAAATATACAATATAACATGAATGTTTCACAATGCCTACTGTACATCAGATCGATCTATTACCTAATCCTGCGACCATTGATCGCGCTCTCGCTCGTCCCACGCTTAGCGTTGTCTTCGGATCTCTTCGAGGCGGTACAGGAGCTGGAGACCTGCCAAGCGTACCGCCGATCACTACGTTGTTATTACCCTTGCGCGGCAAGGTTGCATATTGTCTCTGAATCGGTTGACTAGTTGGCAATGCGGCCGCCGACTGAGAATTCGGAAGACTGATCACCGGCGAGACCACGGTCATTCGCACCAACTCTCCCGATTTCCTTATCAGATCGACCACGTGTTCATGCGAAGCCGTCGTTACGTCTTCGCCATTGATCTTGAATAATCGTAAAAGAAAAGTGCAATATAATTTAAAGCATACAAAATTATGAAATTCTATACTACAATTTTTAGAAATAAAAGTAATTTTTATCGTATTTAGCAGTAAATTAACATCTATAAACTTACTTGAATGAGAAAATCTCCTTTTCGGAGACCTGCTAAGTCAGCTACACCTCCTTGATCGACATCATCCAGATATTGTAATGCTGGATATTTGGCTGACGGCGTGAGTTCCATTAGTGGCGAAGTAGCCTTGGCGCCACGCAACACGAAGCCGAAACCTTTCCTCGAACGATGAAGAACAACAGTGCGGGGCTCCGACGTGACACTGAGAGTTCAAAGTCATTATTGTATCCTTCATTAAATTAAGAACGTGTTAAAAATTGATTGAGCGTGGAACTTACGGTTTCTTTAATCTAGGTGCGGTAGCGAAGTACTTGTGTTGCGATTCTCTGCGGCCTAAAACTCGATTTCGTCCGTCCCTGGCAGGTTGTGGACCCAGAGGTATATTCGTGTGGCGCAGCCGAACTTCTTGAACGCAATGCGCAGGGAATAGACCAGTACCCTGTCCGCGTAAGACCCCCTCCAGGAGGCCGCAGTCGGTCGCACCGGTGACTGTTAAAAATAAAGAAACAAAAACACGCTTGCAATTAAAAAAATATTTCTGGTCGTTACCTATAAAACAGAAATCGAGAGAGACAGAGTGAGACGTCTGTCGTCCCAATTATACGGTGTTGATGACGGTGTCATTAACAGTGTTCAAATGGGGAAAACGGAATATCATGGGACATCGAACGAGCAACATTATGTCGTCGTCGATTACGAAGTCAACTAGACGAGAGAGGAGTACATTTTGTTGGATTTGCCTGGTGGTGTACCTTCAAGGATGTCTCCTTGATTGATAGTCAGATGGCCGGTGATCCCGCTGCTGTAGTTCTCCACGCAGACCACCGTCGTGCCGGGAATGGATAATGAATTGGTCGTGTCGGACTGCGAGGTTCCCACCCCGGAACTGTCGCTGATCACGTCAGACGCCGTGTCGCCGAGGCTCTTGTCTAGAAAATCGACAACGATCGGATATACTCAGCGTGATGTCTCGTGCTTCGCCCCGCATCGCTTTACCGAGCGATAAACGCCATGCAAGAAATCGAAATCCTTAAGAAAAACAGAGAAAGAAAGAGAGAAAGAGAGAAAAAGAAAAAACGGCTAACTCTTATAACGCTAAATCAAAACTTCAGCGCACTCGACCTCAGAAAAATCAACTCAATTCGATTCGCCTATAGATTGTGCTCTACGACGGCAAAGAGCTCTAGAAATCGCCAGTCGCGTCACATTCATCACATCCTAAAATGCGGCCGCTAATGAAAATAAGCGCAACGTGTCTCTCCACGAGCGAGACCTCGCGTCGAGCTCGCTCGCTGGATTGGCAAGGAAGAGCCATCAATTCGGGATCTCTAATATCCTCGGGGACACCAAAAACGGAAGCATGCACGAACCATCAAAGCCATCGTCCGATTAACTCTCTCATCATGTCGTTTGACCACCTTTGCGTACCGCCGCCGGTTTTTGGTGGTGATGGTACATACATCATGACGATGGTCCGTCATTTTAAGCGCGATATGCTGAGCAAAAGAAACAACCGTCCGCTTCCTTATATTTTTGGCAGTTGGCTCTCTTGTGGAATCCGGGGTATCTACCGATGTTCGTGTTTTCGCTGTTCGTTCGTGGATCATTGAGGAGCAGACTTCTCTGTTCTGGTCCCCTCACCATCGTAAGGCGGGCGCAGAGGGTAGGTTGAAGGGGATAGAATGAGAAAATAATAGTGTACCTGTGACGATGCTGGCCGAGTCTTCGCCGGACGGCTGATTGCTGCCTTCGGACAAGCTCGAGCTGGCCGAGCTGAAAGGTGCTAAACTCCTACTGCTCGGTGACGGCGATGGCGGCATCTCCATCTGCGATCTATGCATATCGAGGCGATGCTGCAGCTCGAGTCGGTGCTCTTGCAGCCTCGTCAGACCCTCCATTCTCAAGTTCGAATAATTCTCCGCGGCGCTCGGCAATCTTGAAATGGTGCGTACAACTTTTAGGGTACACCGGCGATCGATCGCGCTTCGCGCCGATCAAGACCAAGATTCGCGTGGCGATGCAAGACTGCATTTCTTTTTTCTTTTTTTTTTTTTTTTTTTTTCCAGTCAGCCACACATGAATCGGTCCTGATCAGGGTGAAGCATCGGTGACCGCGCGAGCGTACCGAACGAACGTTGTTGCTTGCGAGTGTCGACCGAACTCGAAGCGAGAATTATCTTTGTCGAATTCTGATGAATCTCCCCGGGAGAGGAGAAGAGTTTCTTTTCTTCCCTCCCACATGTCCGCTTTCGCTTTAATCACGCGATTTTATCGCGTTTTGTCCAGCGATCGGCGGCGCTCGCGCACGATTTTCTTGTCTATGCTTACCTCACGTTAGGATCTCTCAAGGAATTTGGACTCTGGTACTCCGACGTCAGTCGGTGGCCGTTCTGTTCGGACGGTATTCTCGGTAAATCGTTTCTGCTCGATTCTACGGACGGTACTCTGCCGAGGCTTCCATGGTGGCTCGATTCGGTCGTCTGACCGACGATCGTGATCCCACCACCGGTGGAGGGATATTGTTCCGTGGACGGTACTCTGGTCAGGCCCACCGCGGCGGTTGGGTACTGCTCCGTGGACGGTACTCTGATCAGCGTATTAGTGGTCGGGTATTGCTCGGAGGACGGTACTCTGATCAGGGTGGCATCGTATCGCTCGCCGGATGAGGCTCTGTTAAGCATAGCACCAGGCGGCGCGTATTTCTCCTCAGACGCGACCCGAACAAGTATGCCAGACGACGGAGGTGGTGGATACGGTTGTTCCGTGGACGGTACTCGGTTAAGACTCACGGTCACTGCTGCGGTGGTAGCGTATTGCTCGGCGGAAGGTACTCGCGTGATACTCGAGTACTGTTCCACTGAGATGGTTCTGGTAAGGGTACCAGTGGTACTACCACCGGTGCTAGACATCATCGCGTGCTGTTCGGTGGATGGTATCCTGGTGAGGGTGCCCAAATTGCTCGCTGAGCAGCTCGTCGTCATCATTGAAGAAGTGCCACTGAAGGCCACCGAGCGTCGTTTCGGGTTGTAGCGTGGCGGTCCTTTAAATGGTACTGGAAAATCGCAAGGGTTGCAAGGTTAAGTAAAGAAAAGATTACTTAGCCTTACAAGAGAAAAGGCGCGGGCAATGTATTCTGCCGTCTTCTCAGACGAGCGTCGACACGAGTCTTCAGGGGCGAAACATGAAAATCATATCGAGCGATTAATATTGCATTTGGATTACGATCGTTCGGAAAGAACGCGAGCTAGAAATGCTGAACCCTAAACAGTTAAAAACTTTTCTCGATTCCAATCAAATATATTCCATACATAATCATTTCTATACTAATCTAATTTCGTATCTTATCGTATTTTGTCAAGGTTCATCAAATTTCTTTTTTAAAACCTGATGATCTAATAGCACATCATGTCATCTTAAAGTTCTGAAATCATAAATAACGAAATCATATATAAATACCGCTTGTACTGTCTAGGGTTAAGAGGATAAGTTATACGTTTATAAAGAGCTGCGCGTTACACGATGAGGACAATATTTCGTGAACAAAACAGATATCGAACAAATTACTTAATCAGCGAGTGCGTTAAGTATCGCGACAGCATTTATGCGTCGTTAATTTATCCGCGTTTAATCGATATGCGAGTGTTAGTTGCGCGATACATTATGTTTGTTAAAACGAAGAGTTACAGCAAGAGCTCCGAAGACTCCATTCTCCACTATCGATCTTCCGGTGTTCCGACACGGAAGATCATTGTGCGGGATTTTTGCAAAGCAATCTTACAAGCGGTCGCCGTGTCGCATACATAAGCACGCACGCATACACGCGCGCACGCACAATGTTATTTCGTGATGGCGACGATGATGGTTATTGGCTTCTCCCCGGGTAACCCCGGATAACCAGATATTGCACTCGTCGTTTTAGTACCGACATGTACAGGGCGTCTCGGAGCCAACAAAAGAAAAGTAGACGATGTTACGTCTTATGAAGTTGTCGGCGAAAATATCCACGTACTAATCATTTTCAAAGTATAAGCTAAATTGAAAAATCATTCGGGCATTTAACTTTAAAGAGTAACGAAAACATATATCACTGCAATATCATTAAGCTAACCCAGAGCGCACTTTATTTTAATAGAATTTTTATTTGAGATTTAAGTAAAATTAAGATAAAGTAAAACTTGAATAACGTTAATGCTTTCATCAATTCCGGGCTACCCTGTACAGACGGAAAAGCTGTAGAAAGCACACGCAAGGATAACGACGACTCCATCCCCGTTCTGTTGTATCCGTTTTGTGCGATACAATGTGCTCGAGATTACGGGTAAATTTCGTCGGAATACGTCATGTGCACAGACGATCGACATCGCCATCGTCAAGTCGTCGGAAATGTGTTTCTTCAGGTTCCTTGTAGGCTTTGAAAACTCCGACGACTCGCGGGGACCACGTCGATTCACAACGTATCTCGAACTACCAAACATTACTAGTCAAGACATTTTTGCAAATTCAATGCTGCCAGAAAAAAAATCTACAATTCAACGCGTCATCATGTTCCATACAACGTAAAAATACGTTCGATTTGCATATTGCCGAACGTTTTTAAACAAAATTTAGTAAAATATAAATAACTCGGAAACAAATGTAATAAAATATCTTCTTTAAAATGCAACAAAATATTCTAATCCAAAATTTGACAATTTTAATCAATTAATTTATTAGTTAATTATAAAGTCAGAAAATTATTTATTAAAAACATTATTTATTTAAAATTTGACACTTGTCGGTTATAAGGAAGATACGAGCTTTTCCGATCCGGCAACACTGATTCATTCGACAGTGAACCAAAAATACAGTACCATTAGTTACTGGAAAGCAATCTATCAAGAGGTAGTGTCGTTACTTCTTCGATATCACAAATGTACTCGACGTTATACACGACCATCACCACCAAAAATCCCATGACAAATGATTATATCTTTACGTTACTCATCACACAGCACAGACACAGGTAGATAGAGGTACATTGACACACATACGTCACGCTCACAACGCTCATCTCGCGTGTAATATACAAAATTCCAGAAGCACCCTCTAAGTAACTACAATACAATACGAGAGAAACTACCTGCTGATGCCTACCTCTATATTACAGGAAAAGCAGCGTGCACATGCTCATGCCATGCTCGACTATAATAATGCCACACAAAAACATATATGTTTTGTAGACCACGATCTCGTTTCTTATCAGATAACATTTGTGAACCTTATCGTCGCACAATCGCGGCCATATACTACTTTATTTCAACAAACTAATTGCAGATATTAGATATCGTAGATATCGGCCTCAAAATACACGATATCGTCAATAATCACGGCAACGACATCACGATAATTAACTATTCTCAAGGTTCCGAAACCATTTCAATTATCGAACCGATCGCAGAGATTGTATCGAAAATAGTATCGGATTATATTAGAAAAATTCCCCAGACCCGTCATGAGTTCGTCGCAGAGTTTTAACTTATCTAATAAACGGTACACGTTCCTGAAGAGGGGATTGGAATCAAATAGCCACGCTGATAGTTTTCGCGGGTGTGGCGATTGAATATGGAAAAATCTTGTCGAGTAACAAGATTACGGTTATCCGTCTTCTAAGCCCGTTCGTCCCATTTGTGATCCCGGAAGGACGATCACCGCTCGGCGTTATCATCCTTGCGCGAGCAACGAGCTGACGGAACAATGTTCAAGAGAAAAAGAGAGATAGAAAGAGAAGCAAGAACGCGAATGGACGGGGGGGGGGGGGTAGAAAGGTAAGAAGAGATCGTCAACGTCTGTCTTGTCTGTTTATTCTTGCAGCATCATGCCTCGACCTCTACAAGCAAGTTTTCTGCGTCCGGATATTCGCGCCCCCGCATTCCTCGCTTCTCCTACTCATCGCGGAAGAACGATGATTTTTTTTTACATTTCGTGCGATTACGTTCGTAACTCACCAACTTCCTCCGATTGATAGTTCTTGATGACTTCGGCGAGCTCCATGTTGCCCGCGATCACGGCGACTTGGTACGGTGTTTGGTTCGCGTAGTTGAGCGCGTCCTTCTGCGCGCCCCTGAAGAGTAGCTGACGTATGCACGAGGCGTCCGTGTTATTCACCGCACACACGTGCAACGGCGTGTTACCGGACGCGTTGCGCGCGTTCATGTCAGCGCCGTAGAAAAGCAGGTGGTCCAGATGCTGCACCAGATTGTTGCGACATGCCTGCAGGCATACGACAGAGTAGGCGCGTATTAGGCGCGGAAATCGTTCAATGGAATTCAAGCCGCATTCTTTGCTAACTCGTTGCCAGCGCGTTCTCATTCGAGCACTTTTTCTTATGCGAGAAATTATGAATGAACTCGTAATGGCAATGGTCTCGCTTTACGAGAAATTAGTCTTACGAAAAAATTATTAATCTCGTTAAAAGATAAGATTTCTAATCTAGTTGTTAATAAAAAAATTATCACAAAGTATGCGTTACGTTGAAATCTTATTAATGTAATAAAAAGATTAAACGAAATGTTATCAAATCTTATCAAAAATTCATTGAATTATATATAAGAATGTTCGTAAGAAATATGACTCTTCCTATACTCTTTTATCTTTAGTATATCGATATAAAACTCCATTTGTTATCCAATAAAAATCTACAGAAAGAAGCACAACCTGATGAACTTCCTGCCAGCCCTGAAGATCCTGAGCTCCTATCGTCGCATGATCGTGAAGCAACGTCTCGCAGAGCATCGGATCGGTCTTGTAAATGACACTGTAATAAAGCGGCGTCAAGCCCTTGGTATCCTTGTAATTTGGACTAGCACCCAGTTCCAGAAGCGTCTTCACCGCCTCCAAACTGTTCCGTTCAACAGCACGGTGCATCGCTGTCAAGCCCTCTTTCGTTCGATAGTCCAAGAGAGCACCGCCATTGACCAATGCAATTATAACCTTGGATGGTTTTTTCAAGGTCGTTGCCAAGGTCAAAGGCGTCTCTGGAATCGAGAAAATTTTTAATGATTGTTTTAATGAGTTTGCGATATTTTTCGTATAAAATAAAATACATGAAATATTAATTCTAATTAATTTTAATTAATTCTGTAATTTTGTATATATACTATTATCTGTATGATAAAATATAAATATTACAACTTACTTTCAGTTTGATAAAATAATAATCCAATAAAACGATTACATAATAATCATCTCAAGATAAATATTTGCATGTCTCGTTGAGATGGAATTGGTAGAAATCGCTCTATCACTCCTAAGTCACTTTGTAATTTTCTCGCAATTGTGCATGTGAATTACCTCCTGTTTCCTGACAATGGAAATTAGGATCCAGCCCCTTGCTGCACATTTTCGCGATCTTCTCGACCTGACTGCTTTGCACATAATCCAATAACCTTCGTAAATTCGTCCTAGTGTGCATAGCCTTGAGCTGTTTCTCATCCAAATGCAGCATCTTGTAAACTCGCCTCTTATATTTAAGCTGAAATTGATTTGGCAGTGATATAACTTATACTTTCTAAACACGCGATCCGTTGCTGTTAGAATGGCTATTAACAATGTGTCACTTTCCGTCTCATCGATGTAAAAGCGTGAAATTTATTGCACCCTGCTTGACGCGAATTAATTATTTCTATATTACACGCGATAATGCAGCGGATCAAATAAAACCGTAATACCTGTCGATAGTAAGATACCCGGATATTTCGCTATCCGACTATTCGTCGCGTGCAATTTGTCACGGTATAGACCAGCAGTAGCTCCTAGTAGTACTTATGTAAATACATCGCGAGGGAGAACACTGCGCATGGCTATCGCGTGAATGTATCTCATCGCCAGATCGTCTCACTTGGACGGTTATAATTACTTTCTTACAATCTACTATGAATACGTTCACGCGTATTTCTCTGTTATCGATGAATACGCAATAAACCGGATGTGACATAAGGTGTAAAGTACAACTATGCCTTTAGGAAAATGGAACTCGGAATGGATTTACTCTTTCTTCCTACATTATATATTTCTATATATGCCGAAATAAAATTTTTGTTGAATTCTCTGAAAATTAATAGGAAAATACGGTTCTCTTATTTCTCTTACAATTTCATTTGTTTAATTTTCTAAAATTTCTTACAATTTTTTAAGTAATATTAATATACCGTAAAATGGAATACTTTTCAAAATCGGGGTAATTCTGACATAAATTTAATAATGTCCAGACATAACGCATACCCGAAATCACGACTTATACCGTCTCGGTGTTAGCGAAATTTGGGCTAAAGTATCCTACTTTATAGTACCTATGTTTGATTCGATTTATAAAAAAAAGCAACTTGTTTTTTGTTTAATCACGAATAATACAATTGGAACAGCATTGTGAAAACGGTGTCGCGAAGAATCACATCTCATCATCTATCGCGCCACTTCTTTTCGACGCGACCGCGTGGCCGCATTGAATGCGACCAATAATAGCAAGATAAAGACCACTGTGCCAATGCGTACAGTAACGCCGGATGCGTAAGTGCATCGCGCTGTCATCAGCCGGTTTTATCGCGTTATGAATGCGGACGGACGCGCTGAACAGCAGCTCGACCTAACGGTACCGCTTATCCCAACTTTGATACTGACACAGAGCGAATATCGAGCGAGATTTGAGGGTGAAAAATGAGAATTGAGCGATGCGCGTTCCTATCTTGCCTACGAAATTTCACCAGAAGAGTTTGTTCACTCTACCAAGAAGCGACAGGAAGCGAATATGTCAGGTGGATAAAAAAAAGCAACCACGGTGAAGCAGCAAAGTAAGTTTTTACACCGAACCGGCGAAGTATATTCACGAGATGAAATCGAGAAAGAACACATAATTCATGCTGATCTTGAATAGATTCCTCAATGTTGCGTATGACGAACTTGCCCGAGGTAACTCTCTCTCTCTCTCTCTTTCTCTATTGATAATTAATTATTCCCTGGCGCTCAGCTGACAGCCACCGCCGAGCACACGTAGTCAATTTTTAATTTTTCATCGGATTCATGATTTGCCAAAGTGGCTTCTTATCCACGTCCCGCTCCAATTGTTCAATAATACGTAACTCGTGCAAAATGATGGATCGTCAGGTTATCAAAGGAAGTGGCATAAATCGAAGCGGCCCTGAAATTAACTTCCTCCGATTTTCGTGACGAAAACGAGATTGAAATTGGCAGTAGGGATCGATTATTATAATAAAAAAACTTTATTGACACGAGGCTAATATATTACGGCGAAATACCGGCGAATTGAATGTAAAGTTCAATTAGTATTCAACCAATATAGTATGTAACAATGTCCCGGTCGTAACCGTATATCTTATTCGATAAAGATCTTCCCGAAATAATTATCGCTTCCCCATTGAGAAATGCAAAAATAAAATAAAATTATTTCGTCTTTTCTTCTTCTCTTTTTCTTGTCACTCATTTAATCTACTTTATTAATTTCCAATTTTGAAAAATTTATTAATTTATTAATTTTAATAAATTTATTGCGTACTAAGAAGTGATTATTGTATTATAAATCTTGCGACGGTTTGTCAAGATAATGACCAGCAACGCTATTGTTAATTAAATAATAGCAAGCAAATCTTGATGAAACGTAATACCTTAAAGAACCCGCAACACCTATGTTTACGAAGAGAATGCAGTCCCGCTGTAAAGGTATTATTGTTAAGACAGATCTTTGCGACATATCCACAGACTTATGGTTTTCGAAAGCACAGGGCCCATTGTTGTCCAGTGGGGATCCTGCTGACAGGCGTTAGTTAAATGTGAGTTTTTCGCCGACGGGCCCCATGTAATTTGTAACTCGTGCGAGGTGAATGCGGCTTAAAGATGGTTCAAAGAAGCTGTATGAGTCAGCCGTCCCTGAAAGTGAATCTCCCGCGACGAAGCGGGGACGTGCAGCTGGCACGGTGGAACCGATCGGGATCGACTGAAGAAGAAGAAAAAGAAGAAGAAGGAAAAGAAGAAGATAACTACAACGACGACGCAGGGAACTCGACGAGGTGGATGGTGATGAGAACTAGCACCGATTACGTAAGAAAACCGCGGGATAGGATCCAGATCTCGTTAACCCGGGACCGGATTATTTGTTTTTCGCAAATCCCCGTTTCAAGTCATCACCGGTCGAGCTGTGCAAGAGCGCGCGCGCGCGCGCGCGCGCGGATTCGTCGCACCGCGACCACCGAGTGATTTATGTATAGCGAGGATAGCGAGGATCATCGCGATGATTAATTACATTATACGTACTTCCGCAACCTCTCTTTTTCGTTATACATTATGAAAACGGTTATAGTTTTGCGGGTCTTTAATTTGAAATTGAAGATATCATCAAAAATTTCACCTTTTTGAGTCATCATCTTTTTAAAATTGACTTACAACAAAAATTCGAACCAATAAAGGCTTGTGAAAAAGTGCAAATGTCATTTACAAATGTATTGCCACATCCTATTTTTCCTATTCGAATAATAAAATAAATCTTATTTAAGAAGATAATTCTAGATCCCAATTTTTTATAATTAGATTCTTTTTTTATGTCAAATATCATCTTCAATTCTGACATATTTTAAGTGTCGCGCATATGTTAAAGAATATTCCTGTCTTCTCTCGTTATTTAGCTTAGAAACGTAATTAGATCCTATCAGGCGTGAAGTGGGTCTGCTGACAGCTTTAATGCGCACGCGAGGAAGTTACTTAACCCTTCCGTTACTAAAACGGGAAGCCTTTGCCGTACACTCACTACCACACGTTACTAAAACCGACTGTAATCGTCCGACTGAAATAAACATATTGACATTGTCTTCCCTCCCAATTACAATAATAAATGGAATTAGCACGATCGATTCTTGGACTATACGCGAACAATCGCAGATTAGAAAGAATGACTTAACAAGAAATAAAAGGAAGAGAATGCAATTTCTTACCTCCAGATACCCGACGGGTCCATTGAAAGGATAATCGCCGAGACGGCGTTCCTCGTCCAGGAATTTTCCGGCTTTTCCATTCACCGGCGGGCAGAAGAGGCCGTAATTGAAGCTCTCCTTCAGCTCCTGTAAGGCGATGAAATTTTGATATTAAGGCACAAGTAAATCGCGCGAGAGAGGATCAAAGCGACCCGCCACCCCCACTTTTCCTGACTGACACATGCATGTAGCAATAATAACAAGCATCTTTCAGAGGTAATATTCAGGCATACGATTCACAATTACTTTGTAAGACATTCTCTTTTCAATAATAATCATGCTTATTTGATAATTGGACGACTCAATGTATTGCTTAATATTTATATTGCATATGGTGCACTCAGTGTGTACATATCGTCAAACATCAATACGATTAATGTTATCAATATCCACATAATTCGATGTAATTTACTCCAACGATGTTAAACGATAAATAAAAACATTAATTTATTTGATTTAAAATTAATTCAGATTTTATGAAAATTATTATTTCCATATTACATTTAATTTTGTGATTTATTTTATATATATATATATATATATATATATATAAATTTCTTTTTTAAAATTATATTTAAAATATTTATAATTATAAAATATAATTATATTTTTAACAGATATTTATCTCTCTAAAAAGATATATATTGTTTATTGCGTGTGATCACAGTTCTTACGAATTCACTAGAAAATTCTCTTAAGCCAATATCTTTAGTATTCATAGGCACAGGGAATAATGTGACAAACTACTTTTTCTCTATGAATACCAAACAAGGATCGGAGAAAATCAATTCTCGATTACATTAATAGTATTTACGACGTTCGACAACGGCGGCGGAATGCTCTTTCTCGCGATATTATAATATTTAGCGTTTAACGAGTAACGACTCGAGATAGGCGAAAAGCAACACTGAAGAACGCGCGTGCCATGCATATCCGAGAACCGCGTATTATCACCATATATTCCACTTATGCCACGCGAAAGATCGGCGACGATGCGAAGGAAGACAGTCAGGCCAACCCGACAATCATGGCAACAATAGCCAAGAGTGCAACACGTGCCAAATTAAAGGTTTCGTACATAAAAAGAACGGGAGTCTCCGTACCTTGCCGTACCGATGGTGGAGGTGTGGTCGACCATGGAAAAGTCACGAAATATGAAAAAAAGGCAGCTGACGAGTGAGAAAACGGATGTGAACATTTAATAGCAGATGCTTCAACGTTTTTTTTTTCATATATGGCATAGAGAGTATCGACTTAAAGACACTCGCAATCGATAAATTATCTTGAAGACATCTATTTCAATAATCATATCACAGCGAAGAATCTTAAACAATTTTTTAAGTAAAACTTACATCTATATCGCTCATTGAGATTTTAAATATGGACATTTGATCAAAATAAAAGTAACAGTGCGACACAGCGCGTTCTAGACAGGATTATAGAACAGCAATTGTATTCTGTCATTTTTAGAGGTTTCCTCTGGCTGTATTTAATGTGCTTTCCTCAAGGTTCGTATTTACAAGTAATATAACGTCCTCGTTTCGCTCTCCATTCGCGAAGCCGACTCAATAATGCGTCCGTGACACGCTCGTCAGTGGTTTCCTTCGTCGCGCAAAGCTTCATCGTGGGACGTCAAAATTGAGATTTGCAACGCGTATGAATAAAAAGATAAAGATGAAGATGAAGAGGCAGGCTTATATCAGATTTACAGTAAAGTTCTATTTAAACAAAATTTCCAAATACATATTCTTTTTTAATAAAAATAACTAAGGTATTTTTTCCTATCACGTCCATTTATTCTGTGTCAAAGAATAATTTTTTTTATCTTCTTTTAGGCCTAAATTAATTCCTAAAAACTTCTTAATGATACACAATGGTTGGATATAACAATAGAAGTCAAGCACGGTAATTCTTGTGCAAACGGTTAACAAAACAACTTTATTAATAATTAATCCATTTACATGTTTCAGATCATTTTTGAGCTATCCTCAGAGACAGTATGATGTTGTACATCACAAAAAAAATTTTTTTCTTTCAAACTAATTCATTTCAGTCAGCCATCTCCACCTATTAAACTATAATATAAAAAAACTATAATATAAAACTATAATATAAAAAACTATAATATAAAAAACGGAAATTATAATATAAAAAAAACTTTAATAACAATCTAAAGTGTATTAAAATTATTAAAAAGTAAATTTTTTGGGGAAGCAAAAACAATTTATTGTAAAACAATAGAAAGTAAAACAAAAATTCACCATACCGCAAACATTTAAATTCTATAGGTTTAGTTAAAAATTAGTCATTGACCATTCAGCGAATCAGTGTCAATTATGTTATGAAATTAATGGATAACTTTTGATATACTTAGAACGTTAATCGCAAAGAAAAAGAAAAAAAAAGGAAAGAAAATTCTGATATTAATTATAGTTCAGATGAACATCAAAATCAAAACTGAATCTTTAATAATTTAATCTTAATGTAACAAAGAATGTACACTGATCTTGTACACTAATTCTCTTGTTTTATAATAAATCGTTTTTGCTTCCCCAAAAAATTTACCTTTTAATAATTTTAATACATTTTAGATTGTAATGTGTATTTACGAAAAAGCATAATACCAATTAAATAAATTAAATTAAGGAAAATATTTCTTGTGAAAATCAAGATTCGCACACTGAGAAAAATTTTTGATTAAAAATGGACGAATCAAAAAATTCAAATCAATTAAAATTCTGGTTACTTTAAATAGAATTATAATAGATATAATAGAGAGAAAATTCTGATTTGTTATTTTCAATCAGAATTCCAATTAATATAATCAGACTCTTTCCAGTGCACCCTTCCTTAATTTATTGATCGATGCGTAAGATCAAACTTGCCTAATTGACGTAAATTGAGTAAGACGAGACGCATAATTTAATGGAGCGAAAGAGAAATTACACAGGAACGGAAGCATTGTTCGTTCGATGAATGGTTCGCGAGTGGTTCGCCTCTGTCACTCATTACATCCTGGACAAAAATGAAGCAGTCCTGCCAAACCGGCGTTCCTACTCTAATTAGTGCCGCGGTAATTGCTTCATAAAGTCCAAAGAGGCGGCATAATCGCACCATAGTGAAACGTGCCTCGCGAGTTTCTTCGATTACCAGGAGAAAGGCAAGGGGTGAGAGGCAAGGTCATAGGAATCAAGAGTGGAAAAAGTCAGTGATCGACGATTAAAGTAGAATCGAGAAGAATTGATTACCATTATCATCCTGCCTCGTTCATAACGTTTTTCGACGATACTCGCCATAAAGAAGAGAGCCATAAAGAACCGACCCCTTCGAAAGGCAAAGTCCCGAGGACCTCATCGTTCCTTCTCTCGTTTAAGCAATCCCCTTGTTCTCTAAAGAAATTTCCCGATTTTATCGTAAACTCTTCTGCGATATATTAATCTCTAAGGAAGATACACTTCCATGAAGATATACATCTCATCCTCAAGTATGAACAATTGCTTGTGTACAGCATGGGATCGTTCTTTAAGGCAACTTTTGTAGTCCGTGTTGAAATCTCACCGATACTATCGAGAATTCGCGAGAGAAAAATATTCTTGGTATAGCTCGGGCGCACACTAAAAAGAATTTATTAAATTTTAATAAATATTTGTTTAATTAGTGTTAACTGTAATAGCATTAAAAACGTTTACTTTATTGGGTAAATATTTGCTTGATAAAGAAATGATACTTAAATTAAATTAACGGTTCTCGTACTACTAAATAAATATACATTTAATAAATATTTAGTGCTATTCAAACAAGTATTAATTAAAATTTAATAAATTTTTCTTCAGAGTCTTTTCCGCTTTTCCTTTCGAATACGTGGACGTGCTCGCGCGTGCCGCGACCTAGATGAAGTATGCACGAGAAGAGGGTCGCCGCGTTAAACGGCGGGACTCTTGTACGGCCCTGTATGGGAGAATAATGGCCGAACCGTGTCTCAATCGTGCTTTATGGGATGTAATTGCGGTCTGGCGAGGGGGAGGGGGGGGGGCCAGCCTCGCCGATGTTTAAGCTCGGCCTGGCCTGGCCAGCGCCCGCGTTCGCGTTCGCTCGCACACGAGCAGTGCGGCGACGAGCAAGGCGGATAGGAGCGTTACGGTTTTAACCTTCGCAACGAAGCACGAAACGAGTTTTCGTCTTCTTGGGACGCGCCTTCGCCTTCGTGCTAGCGATCTCTCTGCTCGCTCTTGCGACCGATCGTCATCGTCCTCGTCGTTGACTCCGCGAATTGTTCTCCTCCGCGACTGACAACCACGAGGCTCGACACTCGAAATTTTTTTCACTCCAGCATGAGCGAGTTTTGTGAGAATTCCAATCATGGGAATCTCTCGTGGAGAAGCGGAGTTAAACCGGATCCTATCGAGGCCCACGTATGTTCTACTAAAAAGTATCGTAAAAGAGTTAATATATTTCAAATTATAAAAGACATTCCGCTTATGAAATCTGATCTGATTTGGGATTTTGCTCATTTCTCTATTTCTCATGGAAGTGGGCCTTGATTCATCCGATAATAAATACCTGTCGAATTTGAGCTATTCGATCTTATTCCACTTTCCCTGAGAGACGATCATCCGTACATCTGTTGGTTCACGACAACGATGACTTACGATCGCTTGTACAAAAAGACGGTAAGTGGCGAAAGAGGGAAACGAAGGCGAAAGGTAAAGGACAGAGGGAATAGACAGGAAAGGGTGGAGGATGGACACAAAGGCGAGTGGAATCATCCGAAGTGCCGGACACAGCATCGGCGTTAAAGAGGAAATACGACCCATAAAATTTCGATCTACGCATCGGAGAGACTACGCGACGGAGAAAAAGGGAGGGTAAAACGGGGCGGCCATGGCGGAATACGAAATCAAATTGCCGAGACGCATCGAAAAAAGCAGTCATCGAGACTTTAATAGCGGTTCTTTGAACATCCGCTGGCTTACACGGCCACGCATCGCGAAAGGGTTTCGAATAAATGTTCGACTGTGAACTCTGCGATCATACGTAGCTGGGAGTAAACAAAATCGGTGTGATATTGGAACTCCTAATGGAATAAAAGTTGGCGATAATCTTGTCAATCGAAATTGTCAATCATTACACGTCATGACGTGCCATGATATCACGAGATTTCTTTCTTCATATTTGATGTTAATAATATAAATTTTCTACCATTATAATATTAATTGACACAGTTATCGTAATCATAGTTTTTAATCGAAAGCAAAACTTTTGTATAATCATTGACTATCAAGATGGAAGATACCGGTTGATCTGACAATGCGCGATAAGGCCGCTGTTTAATTTGAAACGATCCTACGGCTCGACAATGCGAAGGCATTCTGCGAAGCGCAAATATTTATCTGGAAGTTTATTCAAGCATCTTCTCCCGCGTCCATCAAGCTGACTCACACCATTATCGCAAAAGCGATCGACGCACTACCATGTTGCATTGAGAGATCTTGCGATATCGAGCCCATAAGCCACATGGAACTTTTGAACAAAGGTTAATGACTAATTTCGATAAGATAAACAATTTACCTCGTGAAAAATATAACGAGCGATTTCTTAATGATTATCGACGTTAATATTAGCCGACGCCTAATTGAATATCTTGATAGTGCGTCGATCGTTTTATCGTTATACTTCAAAAACACATTAATACACATTCCCTAATATAAGCCATTATATAAAACATTTCGTAATGGTACCTTGGTTTAAAATTAATAGCAAGTGCGTTATAATTTTGTATACATTATAATTTATAAATCTTTATAATTTATAGATCTTTCCGTAAGATTTATTTATTGAATTAAAGAAATTAAATTCCATTCATAATATCGACAATTATCAATGTAATTTGTTTTAATTCAATATATAGCAACTACAAGTGCTAAAGTAAAAAAAGAGAATTAGAAGAATTTCTAAAGAAACTCATTTATCTCAAGCTATAAAATAAATTATAAAGCTTCAATTTAAAAAAATTAAGTAAGATATTTTTATATTTAAAAAACCGATAAAAAATTGTAATTATGTATAAGGCTTCCGATATATCTGATTTATTACTGAAAATGAAGTAAGAAAATCAAAAAACGAGCGAATTGTTCGATCGGAAGTGAGTGAGGAAAAGAGATAAAAAGGAACAATCTATTCTTCCGGAAAGATCGTTGTGAAACGAAAAGGTCCTTTAGGCATCTTTATTGATTCTTAAGCCCGTCGTCGCTTTTTGTCTCACGTCAAACTGGTTATTATAGAAACTGGTTCCGGTTTCGTCACCGGTCACTATTATTGGCGCTTAACAGCGATTATCGCGTCCTTTTCTTGAATCACATCGTAAAAAGGGTACTTTAATTTCTTAACCGCGTAAAAATCGTCTTTTTATTATTATTAGCGTCATATAAAAAGTGAACTCGAGATACTAAAATCTCAAACAAGACGATTATAACGTTCACATTAATACATTTTACATGAATGCGTTTCGCATCAATTAAAATTATTTTTTCGATGTTTATTTGGGTGCGCAATAAATACTACGAAGTTATGTCAAATGTTCATTAATTAGTCGATATAACTAGAAAATAGCGATTACATAGTCTGATTATTTATAATGATTGATGGTAACAATATAAACGAACTAATATGATATAACACGCATCATTAATAAAGCCATGTAAATTGACACTCTTTGAGAACGGAGTCAATGTACACACTTTCACTGTCCTGAATAAGGATTCTAAAGAATCTTTTCGCGCATCTTATTATAATGATACTTGGGTATCGTGTTCTCATTAATTCATCACGCGCGATAATTAGCATTCATTATCTTCGAATTACGACAGCAATTTCGAGTGCACCGAAAATGTTTCTTTTTTATCTGTATAAAAATAACACGCCCAGATTCGCGTCTTTTGGCATCAAGAAAAAAAAAATTGTAAGAATAAACTTGCAGGTATGATTAACATGACATCACATTTTCGTCTCGAGACTGTCGCCATATTCGCCGTCGAATCGAGTTTCGTCAAGTAACTCAATTTTCTAGATCGCAGAATCGAGTCAGCGTCGTTCCACCGGTAATTGGCAATCAATTCCGGAGGCCGACGGGCTCCACGTGCGACGATATTTCGATCACTAGCTATGAAGTGTGTTTTATTAGGCAAATTACACTTTCTACAAGTCATATCTTTATCGTGTTGTGCAACAGCGATAAATTGTCCTGGGTTAATTCTTTAGGCGGGTGAATAAAATATGCATGAATAAAATCTCTCGTATTCTACTCTCGAATTAATAGCCATCCCTTTTTGCATCGAGATAATGAAGGTACGACAGCAATTACCATTTGAAAGTTAGAGATTATTTAGTGACGTAAATTGACGGATACGAAAAATAAATAACATCTTCTGTTACCTGGACTTTATGCAACGTGACAGCAAATAAAGCTGACTGCCGACAAATTGGTGTGCGCGATAAGGTTTTTGTGCCATCGTGTAGCCACTGTACCGTTTGGTGCGATTCGGGTTGAATTATAGGGCGATTATCGGACTCGTTTCGTGCCGCGGATACGTTTCCGTGCTTCAGCATAGTAAACTTCGACGTTCCCCTCTAGGTAAAGAGACCAAAATTCTCACCACCTCCGCGGAAATGGATGGATCTCGATTTTAATCAACCGTTAACTACATCGTTAGCGGCGATTCGTACATAACTTGGGAACACGCGCGTGATCCCGCAGCGCGTGTACGTACACGCTCTGCGCAGAGGTGTCGGCTAATCAAACTGGAAATTACACCGACAAACTGCGCGCGAGAGCCGCATTTCGTTGACTCTGAATGCGGAAAGTCAGCCGAGCGACTCGCAAATTAGCGGATATTGGCAGCCGGCGCGAAACGTTTGGCAGAGAATTTTTGTCAATTAACAGCGGGAAGTTCGTTACCCGGTATGGAATGTCGACGGGTTCTCGCGCAGTTGTTTTCACGGTAATCTTGTTATATACGAGATCAAAAAATTATTTTTTCAGTCTATCAAAAAACTGAAATGTAATACGAATAATTTGATTTAAATTTGATATTTGTAGGATACTATACACTGAAAGAGAAGCTTTTGGTATTTGTAACTAATATAATTACATGGTAGCATAATTATGGTTATTACTACTATAATGTTAGTAATAATAATTCTATGTACAATCCTGTCACAAATATATATATATATATGTATATAGAATGTTTAAAAAAACTATTCAGTATTTAAATGGTAGATAATACACGGTGAAAAAATTGTATGGCTATTACAATAACTTAACTTGTAAGTTGACATCAATCAGCCATTACGATTGTAGGGGATTATGAGAGATTCTCTCACACACACACACACTGAACCTGTAATTCTTCCAAATAGGCTATCATTTGTACTATTTATCTCAATTTCTCTCTTTTCACGTCATATGCAACAAGTAGAAAAGACAATAAGTCAATTATGATACCAACATTGTATCAATTATGATACAAAATTCTTATATTTCAAATACGATTGAGCTTTCGACCTATGTTTACTAAGGTTTTTTTTACTAACATAAATATGATGTTTATCATGTATTATATAAATACTGAACAGTTTTTTTTTAACGCCCTGTATCGAAAGTGTATTAAAATTTGCAATTGGAATTTTGTTTTTAAATTATATATTGGTAGAACCTGAATATTACTAACGGAATTTATAGCTAAAAGTGGAAATATTATCTTTTCTTTGTATTTTAAAGGGGAAATATTCTATAGATTCGCGAAGTTAATGTCATATTTTCAATTTGGATTTTCAGTATAAAAAATAAAAAAGAACTCTTTTTTATTTTTATAAAGCATTATGTAACTATCAAAAGAGAGAGTGTTACTAGAATACACTCTCATTATTTTTTTTTATATTATTTATATTATTTTATTTTATATTTATGTTATATATTATTTTTTTATATTAATAGAATATCGCTAACTTCATAAACCCCACTTTTAAATAATCGTGAAATTAGCACATTTTATTAATATGAAAGAAATAATGATAATTCCAATAGCATTTTTTCCCTATAGTTCTACAATTTCTTATAAAAATAAAAAAAGAAATTCCGCATTTTTTTATATTAAAAACAAAATTGGAAAAATTGTAGTCGGAACTCCGTTCAAAAATAATTGTAGAATGTTTTTTAACGCCCTGTATTAACACCAAAATAATTCTGAATTATAATTAAATTATAATAATTGTAATCACATTATTTTGGTAATCATAACTATAATTTATAGTCATTTTTAGTGCCAACTATATATTGTATAGTTATTATTATAGCTATAATTATAGTAATAACTATAATTATGCTAACACATGATTATAGATAGTCACATATACAAAAAACTTTTTTCTATGTATATAGACGTTAATAAATCTTTTATCAGTAAAGAATAGAATCTTTGGCGTCATTACATGGCGTTTTTACATTCGTTAAAAACAAAATACAATAAATACACAAAATATCTTGTACAGCATTATTATAAAAATAATCACTAAAAAAATTATGCATTCCTCATATATATATACACAATGTATATACGTAACGCACTGTTTAACTAATTCAACAGTAAAGATATGACGAACGAGAGGAAAAACTGTGTAGCAATATCTTATCGCAAAAGTAATTTGTTAACGCGAAATCATTCGCTTTGGAATTCCACTGATTTATTTTTTACTGAAACGATACGAGATAATGCATGAAAGAAAAGTGCGTGCAACGATTGCCGTTTGGCATAATTAATTGTAGCGACTCTATGACGAATGACAAAGAGGCTCATGGCAAAGAAGAGGATGTTCGATCGAGGTCTGACGCGAGAGATTTATTTCTGTGGTACGACTCGATGTCGCTGCGGCATCCAGAGAATCACATTTGTATAGACTATTTATAGCGACGGGGTATTTGTCTCGATAGAGGCTTGGACACGACGCAATGGATCAATCTTACAACGGAGCACGATCGATATGTGCACACGAATCAAGGTCTTGAAATAATTGAGTTTCGAAGGAACGTTACGATAATCGGGAAATATCTCTATTTTAATAATAACGACAAACAAGTCATATAAAAAATAAATTTAAATTACAGCTAACATTTTCGTTTGTTTTGAACGCATCAACTTTTAATTTCTTCTTTAATTTTTTTCTTACTATAATTATTCTTACTATAATTATTTTCTTACTATAATTTTTTTCTTTACTATAATTATATATGTGCAATTCATCGATAAAAAACTTCCAATTTTTAAAATATCTGAAATCTATAAATACGAGTTTATATGAATATAAGATAAATAAAAATTTATTTTTTTTTTTTGGCGCTTTTAAATTTGGCAACAAAATGCAAAATATAAATTAATTTAATTTATGAATAGGAGAGAGAGATTTATATTTAAAAGAAAAATATTGACGAAAGAATACAATGCAACGCACATATACTCAATTTAAAAAGCTGAAGAATTTCTTCCAATATCACGACAATTATTTTTTCATGAATAATGCTTATTGCTTTGCACACGCTTGCAGTCAATTTAATCTCGCAACAATATAAAAATAAATTAAAATCGATATTTTATCACGCAGGAATATTGGAATATGTCACGCGATGCGTCATCACATTATGCAAAAGGTAACATGAAAAACAAATGAATTATGGAATAATATACTCATGTAATTAACATCATAAATTAATCAATATCGCTATAATAATCTAATAATTCATAAAACGGCGTAAGACACTGCTACCAATAAGTTTTGTTAAAATTTTTAAGACTTATTTATTCATTATTCATATTATTACTATATTTATTTTTTTGAAGTTTTTATAACATTCCCGGTTTAATCAAGTTTTTTAAATTCAGACCAAGTAAATGAGAACGAACTGCAAACACGAACACATATCTTGTTTTAATTAATGCCGCCGTATTGGTAGCACTCGTTCATTCGTGTTTGTGTTCCAAATTGAATTCCAGAAGATCCTATCCACTACACAAATGGATATGCAGGGTATTACGATTTAGCAGGTCGATATATCCATTTAACCACTGCTCTGTCTGCAAGCAATACAAATAACGATTCGTTATATGGACAAGATAGTAGGTATAAAAATGATATACTTTGCATTTTCGATCATCACGCGCGCGTCCCCGATTAACGTCGAGCGATTTCTTTCGCCAGTTCTGCACGCGTGCGAGATATTTTCCGTGCACAGTGCACACACGGTACACAAAAGATAGGGGACCAGGCAGTGGCACGGAACGGAGGAGTAGAGGCGGAGGTGGAGATGTAGGCGAAGAAGGAACGCAGGGGAAGGGCTACGTACAAGGAATTCATGAATACGAGATTGCACTCGAGCAGCCCCGGGTAAAAGGCTGCTGCAGTTACCAGCTACTGCCGTACGGTTAGATCTCGTCGAGACTGAAAGAAGCGACGTTATACACAAAACGAACCGAGGAACGAACCTTTCCTTCCTTTCCATTCCTTTTTCTCTAAAGGGAACACGACTATAGGCGCGCAGCTACGAATGTAAGTAAAAATAGCGCGGTGTGTTCTTTTAATAACGCTAATCGTTCGCTCTGAAGAAAAAATTCACTTCGCCGTATGATGATTTCCAAGTTAAATTATCAAATAACGTGAAAATATGAGATAAATGTATAATTATTTCTTAAATTAGGTAATAACAATTAAAATGTTGAAAATTACTTTCTTTTTTTCTTTCTGGAAAATTATTGGAACATTTTCTAATTTTTAATAAGTATACTTGAATAAGTATAAATATAGGGTAACTCCGACAAATACGATGGGATTTGCACCGCAGAAATCAGAAAAAATAGAAGAAGTAATTTTCCCGTAACTATTCTGTTATACGCCTTTATGTTATATTAGTATTGTGTTATGATTTCAGTTTGTTACTGTTAATATTAATGAAATTATTGTGAGTTGAATCGATTTGTCACTGTAATAAGTAACGACATCATAAATTAAAGTCTACATAATATGATTACTGTAGAGCGTGTAAAAGACTTAATGATTATTTCGTACATACGTGTAGTAAAGCATGTTATATAGCAAAATACAAGTACTTTGCTTTAGTATTCTTTGTTTAGTTTGTTATCTTGTATATCCCATCTGTTTGGGATATGCGGCATTTTTAGCGAGCAGGATTTATGCCCAAAGCATACAAAGTGCGCAGATTGAATTCAGTGCACTAAATATTGTATAATAAACGCATTATATGAAATATGTATCTCATGTTATAACACTTGTAATATAGGAAGATTGTAATTATGGTTTATTATTTCATATACATATTTATCATTCCTATTCCTTAATAAAACTTTATAAACACATTTTATAAACACATTTTTTTTATTGCGTCATTTTACATCTTATTTATAAATTTTTCATGAGCCGTACGTACCTCCCTTCTCCCATGAGTAGCTATATATTCCACCCCTATGGGATATACTATGGGATATACTATGCAAAAATGCAAGGGTTTCAAAAAGTTTATTTTTTAATATAAAAAAATATATATTTCGGATTTCTAATATTTTTTTTTCATAATAGTAAACAGTACAAAGTTTTTACGAACTGATACAGTTCGTTTACTTTAACTAGTAAATAATACTCAATAAATTAAATTTTTGATAGGTATACATACCGGAGTTACTCTACAAGTTAATTATTTTTGAAGAAAAAATATTTTTGCACGTAGAGTACTATGCATGTTAATTCAACTGATGGCTCTAAAATTACTCGGCGATCTCGCAGTAAGATTGTCATCAAGCGACGCGCGCGAGAAATGTATACTTAATAAACGTTTAATAAGCTCGCGCGCTATTTCTTTCCTCTTTAAGCAAGTCGCTATGGGCGTTTTTAGTAAGAAGGGTAAATAAACTCGTCGCTAAATTGAATGAGCGATAAAAATGTTTCAGGAATGAGGACGATTTGCCGCTGGCGTGATCGAGCTTCGTACGATCCGATGCGCGAATCGCATATCCTCGGAAGAGTCTGCCCGCCAGGAACACCAGCAATTACGCGAAATAAGCGACAACGCTACGTTTCACCGAGTTACCCAACGAAGATGGCAGGGTCGACTAAGGAGCGAGATACAGCCAAGGCTGCATCTCATCTCTTTTCGAGAAAGACCACGTGTCTTCGTGCGATGCTTCTCGCGTGTTTGTATCCGGTTTCCTCGCAAGGAAGATTCCGCATTCGATTGAGTCTCCGACGATTGCTCGATCTCCAACCATGTAAATTGACTTCAATGTGTTCCATCGCGTCCGCGCATCTCGAAAATTGCGCATCTTTCCTGGATTTCACCCTTAATTCACCTGCTCTTTAAACTCTTATTTACTTTGCAATTTTCATAATTGCTAATTTTCTTGCTTCTCAATTTAAGTTGTATCTTCGTTTAAAAATCACATTCCAACGAAGACGTCCTTCCTGCCGTACACGGAGGAAAACCTCTCTGGCCATCGATCTCCATTCGATCTATTCTCGTACCAGTTCACAGCGTACGATCGATATAAATAGATCGATGTAGTACTCGCTCGACAACTCGCGCGCATTTGTTCCGTGTCGACGATGGGACGGCAGGATTTGTCGATCTTGACGGCAGAATCCTTCGTTCTCCCTATACATCCTTCATTAATTTCCGGGTGTCCATTTTATTCACGATACGTTGTCTCGGTATGCGGACGTAATCACCGTCGACTTGAACTTGTTTGTGAAATCGATAACACGTGCGAAGGCAACTATATCCATCGTGGAAATCGATCTAATTGTCACTTTTACCACTGTTCACTTCCACCGTAGAAACTGAGCAGGTATACAAAAAAAGTCTGCTATTCAAACTTACTCGTTTATTTTATGGTACGAGATGTTTAAAAAAGAATTACAAATGCAAATCAAATAACATCAACCTTTTAATTTTTATATTAATAATCATCCAACAAAACCTAAATAAAGATCACTTTTATTTCTGTTAAAATTTAAAATCAAAATTTGTTACTCAAAAATGTAAACTAAAGTACTTTTTTTATCCTGAGAACTCGCGTGTGTAAGAATTTAGGTTCTTTTTTCCTGCAAAACACAAATTATCTTCTGATAAAGATAAAGGGAACATTATTATATGGTACAGGCGCGAGAAAAATATGCGTTACAAAGTGACGACGCGTAGATAGCCCGAAGCCGCCGTGAGGGAGATGAAGAAAGAGAAAGGGGGGCGCGATCCTATCGGAAGTAAAGGATGATCCTGGTTCACACAATCGTGGATCACGATGATCGTCTACGCCTACGAAGTCCTGCCTTCTCGATTCTGCCACAGATCCTCTGGCGCTCTGGCCAGGGTGAATTTATCTGCGCCGAGATCCTCCTGCGGGATATGCAGCGATATACTATCGCCGTGCCGGTAATATTCGGTCTGTTCCGGTACAGGATACAGTGATATCGGTGGATCATGCACATTTACGGCGATAAGCACTGTGCGACTACGTCGCGATCTTGAAGCAATTGCTTCCAGGAGCTAACTATCATCGTCTAATAATAAGATTTTATCGAGACGCATATTGATAGCTTAGAAATATCTAAGATCGAATTAACATAAATCATCCGCATTATATTGGATTAAAGTATCAACTATTGTTAAAACTATTTACATTATATTTATTCACATTATCGTACCATAAAAAATTTAATGCGAAGACAAAATTAAGTGTATCTCACGTGAATAATAGTTACGTGCAATAAAAACTTTGATAAATAAATAATAATAGTTATTTATATTTTTTTTTATTCGTCTTTTTCATGCCTTGCTATTCTGTTCTTTTTAAACAACTTTTGGCGAATCGTGTTCAGAATTCTGTATCCTATTCTCGATCGGCGAAGGCGAGAGGATATCGGGACGCGAATAAACTGTAGATAGAAGATGGGGGTGGAGCAATTTTAACGCGAGAATGGACCCCTTAGGCCAAGGTGATCGAAAGCGATATACACGAAAGGAGTAATGAACTGGCGTCGTTAGCGGCACGCGGAGTATTTAGAGTGTCCGATGGGAAAGTAAGTAACAAAAAGGGTAACGAATTTCTTGGCCAACTCTCCCATGTAAGACCCAAGAAGCACGAGGCGCCACATCGCCTCGACAGATCGATAGTGTCGCTAGCTGCAGCTGAATGAACAGACGAAGATAATTAAAAAAAAATGATTTTCTACGTAACTTGTATGTATATTATATACGAGGCTTCCAAGATGCTGCTTTTACGAATTGCACGTGAAATAAAGAATTCTATGCATATCCCTCATGAAACGTATAATTATGAGGAAATAATGAGGAAAAATCTAAAGCTTCAAAAATTCTAAAGAAAGAGAAGGAACTTCTTTTTATCTTAAAAAGAGAAGATTTAGCAATATATGTATTCTATCCAAAAATTTAGCAATCAGATGTGCATTTTCTAAAAAAGAAAAAATAATAAAGTTCCAACATCTTCAGAAAAGAATTCTTGTTAGAGGTGTTCTAAAAAAAAAAAAAAAAAAAAAAACTCACCATTGTACATAGTAAGTAACATTTTAGCTCATAAATTTCCGTAGAATTATTCTTGAAAGAGGTTCTTGTCTGCAGGACGATGGTCGGCACTACTGCATGCCGTCTGCAGGAACGCAACGCGGCAATCGATGTGGGTTCAACGGTTTCGTTAACCTCCCGGCGAAAACGAAAGTCACCGTGTACAGCAACGTCAGAGAGACACAGCAGCAACATTAGCAGGCAGCGCTGCAACGCGATGGTCGAGACTGGTCTCGCTGGAGGAGGTCGACAGCATGGCGCGCGACCTCGATCGAGGACACTTGCCCGGCGAGAATCGCGGATATCCTTTCGAGCTTTTGTATTACATCAAAACGCATTATGATGCAAAACGCGGCGTAACGTCGCGCGTGCTAAAAAGCGCATTACGACGTGTATTTCGACGCGCTAAAATGAATCTCCTACGTGCCTTACGCTATTAGTACTGCTGTACATAACGACGTACCTTCGCCGGGAAAATTTGCGGTCTCGCTGAAATGTCACACCTGAGTGAATCATAGTCTCAAACGTGATTTCGAGCGGCTAAGTATTCCGAGTATTCTCACAATTTCTGATATTTCATCTAGACCCGGAAAGCATACATTTTTATCAAGTATCATTCTACAAACTATAAATATTGGGTCATTTAAAAAGTATCCGCGGTTTTTTTGTTCAATTTTTGAATGAAAAAACCGCGGATACTTTTTAAATGACCCAATATATATCGGAAATCGCAGGTTGTATACACACGATACGTAGCCGCTCGATACAAATCGTACATGCAATCGTGTGACACGATTGTTTTCGCTGACGTTTTCGAACATGAGCAGAAACAACTCTCAATGCAAGCATTCTAAAACTGAATGAATGGGAAAAAAAAATAAACAAACGCGATGAGAACAACCAGAATAAATGGAAAAGGATTAGAGAGTGTAATAATTATCATATAATACAATATAAATACAATATATAATACAATATAAATATAGTATACAAATTTTTAAAATTTATTGTTTAATAACTATCCGCGTCGTGTTTAAGAACATCAGAGCAACAATCGTGCAAAAACTAATAGTTAAGAACAATCACGTTGCTAAATTATCTCGACGAACTATCATGCGAGCATGCTGGTTGACACTTCGCGAAGACTAAACCATACAAACAAACCTAAAACTATATCGTTTAATCTCCCCATTCTGTATTATAAATAAGTCGTAGTATATTTGCTTCGAGAGATTCACAGAGACGTAAGGAATGATATAAAATCCTCAATTATATATATAAAGGATATATATATCCTTGTTTAATCCCTTAATTTCAATGCAAATTCGTGTTTCGTTATTTAATCCATAAATATTCAATGCATATTAAACGGCAGATGCAAAGGTACAAAGAAAGCAGGCGGGAAAATTAACTATCGCTACGTAATCGTAGCTTGTTAACAAATGAATAAAAATAATCACTTTATATAACTCTACTACCATGACCGGATTGTATAACAAATGCGCAACGTGACAGCGCTTTACTGTAACTTTCTCTTCAAATTCACTAAACCAAAAATTAATAATTCCACGTTACACGTATATACAAAAAATCATCCCAATTTATCAGGAAATGTGCAACATATAAAAAGGAAATAATTTATAAAAAACATATATCTTCATTAATTAAGTAAATTCCATCAACTATTTTCAAACTGATAAAGCTACATAATTTCTAAGTAACTAATAATAAATATATTATTAAAAAAAAAAAAGTATCTCTGACTCCCTTTTAAATCGCCGCAGGATTCTCTCATTTCGCCATGCAAATCGGCGTAAAACGACAAATACAAAAGGGGGAGCGAAAACAATCAATCGACGAGGCACGAAAGGCGTGGTCGCATGCTATTAGTAATAGTGAAGACGTACCCTGTACCAAGTGGCCACCTGCGAGACGCTCGAAAGGGATGGAGAAGCGGTGTTGGCGGTTTATCCGTAACACAACCGGAAGTGGAGAGTGGTGAAGGGCCCCGAGAAAGGCGCGTTTTTTTTCGCGTAGCATTTGCGATATTCGTTTGTTCGTTCGTTCGTACGAAGGGGGGTGGTACGCGCGTTCGTAGATAGGGCCCCACAACACGTGAGACGATAGTAGCACAGGTGTGGCGGTTGGTGGTTGGTGGCGGGTGTAGAGTATATTTCGCCCCCGTGCAGGGTGAGGCAAAAGCAAAAACAACAACAACAACAACACCACAGGTCAGAAAATACACGATCATTGGCGATCACGCGCATCGCGAGACAAATATACGCAAATATGAAAATCTATACGTGAATAATAATGTATGAATAATACAAGTGCATGTACATATCGTAAGGTGCTGTCCCAGGATGAATTAGATATAACTGCATATGATGAACACATTCCTCTTACAATAAATTATAATATAATAATGATAATATAATCATCTATTAACCTTCATTACTCGAGTGAGGTGTCTGAGATACTTGCTCTACTTTATAAATTTGTTAACTGTATGAACGATATTTATACATATTACATTTAGCGCAAATTGTTTCACAATTTACAATTTTTTACATTTGTCTTTACCTAAAGAATGTATTAAAAAATGTTGTTACTTTTATTTTTGTAAATCGTTAAAAAGAACAATGAAAATTGACATATAATTGGGATGAAACTCCCTATGTAATTAAATCACGCGAGTAATGTAAGATTAATAGATTAATATTGAATTACTTGAATGTGATTCACGTGATTATCGAAAAATTCATCCGGAGTGCAGCGCATAAATATTTAAATGAGTAAATAAAACTAAAAATAAAACATTAAATACAACTCAAACTTTGGGAAAATACTGGGACAGGATTGAATCGGTACCAGTATACGTTCTTGTTATATTTTCATGCAAGACACATACATAGTTGTCGTGTATAATACAATCGATGAACCATATACTGGTACCGCGTATATATGATTTAAATCACTTTAAATCTCCTTCACGTACCTGATACCTAGATCATACAAAATATATCTCTGCTAGTATTACAAAGAAATTGATAAATCGATTTGATGGAACGTGAGAGAATTAAAGAAAGTTATTCGCAGATCGATGAAATTGCGAGGAAAACTAAAATGAAATAAAGCAAGAAAAATGAAAATGTCGAGTAAGCAATTGGTTATCTTTGGTGGAGGACTTAACGGGGGCATATTATCGAGGTCTCTGTGCTATACCTCCTGTGTCCCGGAAGGCAAGCATGTAGGGCAGAAAGACGACACGCGTGAAAATTTTTGCGTGACAGAGAGCAAGAAAGAGATGGAAAAAGGCAGAAAAGAGGAGGGGGAGAGAGAGAGAGAGAGAGAGGAGAGAAAGAGGACGCATGACAGCGTGACGACTTCACAGAAAGCGAAAAGCCACAATATCGATATTCTAGTCTCTATTTCGCCTAACGGGGACACTCGCGCATGTGCGCGTGTCTATTCTCGACACGCTTCAGCAACAAAGTGCATCTAACATGTGCTCTTGTGCGGTCGTCAAAGTTCTCGAGAGTTGAATGAAAGCACGAGGAAAGCGAATACGCGATAGAATTCAAAGGCGATGAGTATCGGATCGTGCAGTGTCGTCAGCCGAATCGAAATGTGATTTCTTTGAAGGTAAAGATAAAAGGAAATCCAGTAATCAACGAAAAGTAAGATTACGAACAGAGGATTCGATGGATTAATTCGCCTTTTCTTAAAAGAGAAACATAAAACAGAATTTTCTCAGTTTGAGAATTGATTATCCTAAATTCTTAAAAAGAAAAGCTAAAATTCTTCGATTAGAATTATAATTAAAAGAAATGTATATATGAACCACTCCTAATTGCATTACGTGGATCAACGAAGCACGTGTTTGGAGAGCCTTGATGTTTCCCTACAAGGAGAAGCTTCGACACTCTCGAACAAAAAAAAAAAGAGAAAGAAACACTCGATCCGATTACCGTCTTTGAATCTGGTATATACCCTTCGTGACTCTCTCGGCAGTCCCATGGGACGATTCACCACGAAAGCAGTAGAAAAGACTGGAATCTCGCTCTCTCCTCGCCTCGAGAATTCGTCATTACTCGCTCTGGCGGCTCTTAATTTCGCGCTGTCTGCAATCTCGCGAAATCGGCATGTAAAGCGCGCTGCTGCCTCCGCTCTCGGTGCGCAATATTGTGCGCTGTACTTTTTGCCGCCCGAGGAACTACGAGCGGTTTCGCGACGACGAAGAGGGCGGGCGAAAGAGAGGAGAGGAGAGGAGAGGAGAGGAGAGAAAAGGAGTGGAGCGTCGGAAATAAAGAGACAGAGAAAAGATAGAGAAGAGGAGGAAAAGAAAGAGAGAAAGAGAGAGGGACAGACGGAGGGAGCGTCCTTCGAAAAAAGCCTGATGGAGTCCTTGGGATCTGGCATGGCGGTACGCGCGCGCGAGAAGCGGATGCACGGTGATAAATGACAGATCCGATGGGGTTCGACCGTAATCGGCGATTAATCGATACTCGGCGATCCTCGGTGAAATATACACGCGACCGCAATTTCCAGCGGGAACAAATCGCCTCGGGTGGCACAGGTACGAATTATATTATACTATACGCTCTTCAAAGAGAGAGAGAGAGAGAGAGAGAGAGAGAGAGAGAGAGAGAGAGAGAGAGAGAGAGAAAGAGAAAGAAAGAGATCGCGGGTGAATTTCTCAACAAAATGCGACCGGCTTACTGTGTAACGTACGTACACGTCGTACACGCACGAGAACGAGAGGGTAAAGAGAGGCGAATGCCGCTCCGCTTCTGTCCTTTTCCGCCGCGCCGTCCGTCTCTCACGCGCACCAACTCGCGCTAAATCGGGGCTACGAATTATATTACCGGCGCTTTCGATCGCGGGGGAATTTCTCAACGAAATACGTGTAATTATCGTACGAAGGACTCGGCGCAAGTAAGTAAGTAAGTAAGTAAGTAAGTAAGTAAGTAAGTAAGTAAGTAAGTAAGCAAGCAAGCAAGCAAGCAAGCAAGCAAACGCGCGCGCTCTCTCGTGCACGTCCGATGGAGACGGCAAAACAAGAATCCGCCACGGGCTTCATAAATTTCCGACGTAAGGATCGTCCGGCCAGAAATAACACGCGGGAGAGGTACGCGCACGGGATTTATTGCCGCGAAAGAGAATAATGCGTTCCGTTTTCAATTTCTCCCCTTCATCTTCCACCGCGCAACCTGCCTGCCTGTCCGTCCGTCCGTCCGCCCGTCTGTCTGTCTATCTTACGCTATCGAGAAGCTGGGAGATAAATTTTAGTCCGGGAGTGAATCGTTCGATCGTCGTTAAGAACATCGATATAACTCCAGCTCCGCAGGCTGTTTTCAAGGTTTTCCCTCGGGATATCTAGGAATATACATGAGAACTCCTCTCTCCTACCTACGTCAAAACATCGTTCGTACCTTGGGCAAGGACGCAAGACATTGCTGCTTCACGTCCCAGACCAGCTGATCCTTCGGGAACTGCAGACACTTGCTGACGTACAGCTCGGGCACGTGGATCCGAGCGAGGAGCACACCCTCGCTGACGGGGGTGTTCTCCGCCGCCGCAAGCGCGTCCTCCGCATTCTGCTGCTGACCTTGACCTTGCGTTGCTCCACCTTGAGAACCGACGACTGTCTGGCTCTGAGCTGACTGAATGCTGCTGGGTGAATTCTGTTGCTGCTGTTGCTGTTGTTGCTGAGGCGACTGCTGTTGCTGTTGTTGTTGCTGAGGCTGCTGTTGTTGCGGCGGCTGCTGCTGCTGCTGTTTCGGTCCCGCCTCCATTGCGAGGACCTCGCGGTTCCTGAGAATCCCACCTTCAGTAGCTCACATCTACGACAGGAAAAATATCACCCGATCGGTCATTAATAATATTTCCATCAGAAAAAAATAAAACATAGCATGTAATCATGTTGGCTAATTTTATTGGATATTTTCGTAATAAATTATTTACAGCTTAACATGCTTATTAACATCAATTTCGTTAAATTGCCTGTCAATTTAATTTGTATATTATTACCCCAGTTTCAATTGAAGATTGCGTTTCAAGACCAAAAATTATTTCGAGCCCAATTTACAGAACTGCATATAAATATAAATTTATACCGAAATATTATTTAAGCACCAGTTAGATCGATATGACCTTCTCATTGCTTAATTGTGCATTCATATGCGGTCATTTATTGTTGTTTGAAATATTAAAAAGGAATATACCATTTACACCATCACATCATTGAAACCTCGTTGAAATGGACGGAGTGTTAAAAAGTTATGTAATCAATTCGTGGAAATACATTTTTTACGATTCCATTATCGCCTTCGAAACTTGTCAAAATAGATAAGATTATGAAAAACAATCAATTCTACGATTCTAAAAGTTTGCAGGCAATTTTTTTATTAGAAGTGTCTGGCAAAACAACGTGGATTTGTTAACAAGCGTGTAAGTGTCATAAAATGTTACATACACGACAAACTCGATAAAGGATGACAACGAGATGACGGCGAGAACGAAGAGACGACGGGCATGTAAGAAGGCGGGCCGTACGAGAGAAGAGTGAAGGCGTTTTCGTCGAAGAAGAAAGAAGACGAAGAAGAAATTAAAACGGCGAAGGATTCGCTTATTTATGACTACAGCGAAGTATAACGGTAGAGAGAGGACGAAATGATCGCAATGGAAATAAAGAAATGGCGCCGGGACGCTGTGCTACGGTGATTTTTAACGCTCGTAAAAGATTTTATGCTTAACGATGTGTGCAACATGCACGGTTTTTCCTTCTTCACTTTTCTAGTCTCTCTCTTCTTTTTTCTTTGTCTCTCTCCGCTTTTTTACTTTTGACACACGTCGGCTTCACGATGCGTAATCAGAGATCCAAATCGAAGTGAAGCTACTACCTATATGGCGAAACTCGAGAGCCCCGGTTGCTACTCGGTACCACAACGCCGCGCCGTTCCAACAATCATAAGAGCGCGCAGCTCTCTTGGGTGAGACGACCGTAATTTATATAACGCCAGAAATGGCTTTTCTTCCATACCGGGGGCCGTCGGGAAAAGAATGACCGATCCGTTCGAGGCGCGAGACTCATCGTTTTGAATTGATTATGCAAATTAACCGCGCGCTCACCTTCGCGTCGCGACTCGACGTACGCGTGCAGGGCCGGGCCCTCGTATGGCCGAGTAATTCTCTCGGTGCCTTTACGATGAGAATGATAAAAATATACCTTGAGAGAATTAATCTTGTCTTTAAGTCTGCAAAGTTAACGTATGCGCATATCAATTATATCCTGATATTTGAATGAAAAAGAAATGCGTGCGACCGTTTATTACAAAAGCAACGATTTATAAAGCAGACGGTTTAATCTAAGAAAGCTTTGTAATATTGAATAATAAAATTATAATATGTAAAGCCTATGTAAAGTCTACTATTCTTTGAGAACCCCTACCCCCTACACAGGCTTTCTTAAAGTGCCTTGATCCGACCATGGATATATGTAGTTATGAAGCAACATTGCAAGGGAAACTTTTTCCACCTTCCAGGCATCCCGTGATTCCTGCTACGTATTTTCAAGCCGCGTTTACTATCATGACAAGCGTTTATATTAATTAATTAACTTCTGACTTTGCATTTATCTCGTTGCATCGTTTGCCGCTTTAGCGCTTTTAAACTATAGAACCGAGAGTTCTCGCAATCTGAACATCTACAATTCGCAAACTCAAAAGATAAGATGAAACGATGTTTGATAATCTCGGGACGATATCCTTTGAGTCATCGTACGGCACTCGGAAAGATTTCTATGAACGAGCCTCTGATAAATGGACTTCTGTCCTTCCTCATCACCGTGATGAACCCCGTACGTGCCATGATATATGTATCGTCGCCATGTATATTCGTCTTTATCTCGCACATTTACGTATGCCGCCGCTGTTGCCGTCGCTGCGATAACGCGTTTTGCCGTCTTATAATTCCGCCTCCAACCTGTCGGATTAATCACCTACAGCCGATGATAACTGACGTCTTAACAAGCGGCGCGCGCGTGATCGCTTTCACTTGAAAGTTTTCAACACAACGAGAGTCACCGCTGCCACTGTTGCTACAGCAGACTTTTATTTCGTAATTCATGTTTGCGTTGTCCTGCACAGAGCTTTCGCACTGCAAGCCGTGTAATCCTGCGATTAAGACGTAGTACTTGCGTCATCTTCGGTAATGGAGTAACATGGAAACTTTATGATGCACCAGTGTACACAGGGTGTCCGCAAAATCGCTCTATTTCTTCCTCTTCTCGGAAATTTCTAACAATAAGTTTCGTTTTTTGATAAAAATTCGTCTAAAAATCGATCGACATTCTTGTTAATATAAAAATAAAGTTCGTATTATACTAAAATATAGTTAAAAATAAAAACCAAATTTTATTATTTATTCTATTTTCAACTTTAGTATATTTGATATTTTTGTTAATATTAAAGATTAATGTTATGACAAAATATAGTTAAAATAAAATAAAAAATAAAATTTTATAATATTATTTATCCATTTTTTTTTTTACTTTAATATACTTAACTATCGAAAAAACAATCTCGCATTTTTTTTTTAAATTACACATGTAACACTCATTTGGCATTGTTTGCCATTTCGTATAATAAAAACACAAATATTATTTTTATGCATTACAGAAAACATATACATAAGTAGGGATGGTGTAAGGAAATTATTTCAGAGATCCTTTGGGAGGATGATGAAGATTATTTTAAGAGAGTTTCTTTATGTAGAAGCAAGAAAGAAAATCAGGGTAGAAGGATTCCACGAAACAAATGAGAAATGATGGAATTCTGGGGGATATAAGTGTGAGATGTCAGGTGCTATGAGGAGAAGTTTGATGGGAAACCGCAGACGCCATTAAACGTAACCCTCTTGTCGGGGGAGTCAGGGCTGCGTTAAAACTTTAAATAACCTACTGACCATACTGCACACATGTATACATAACTTATGTTTCGAGCAGGAATGCATAAAGAAATACAAAGAACCGCGCAAGGTTTATAAGATCGCATTTGCCGCGGCAAGCTAACGCAAAATTGCAATCAAGTCATAAATTCAGGATGTTGAGATTTTTGCACGACACACCTACTTTCTCCATTAAAATTTCATTAAAATTTCTAATTTCCAGACACAGATAGCACACAGATATAAATTTTTCTGTTGTGTAGATCAAAGTCTTTTACATTACACATCTATGACAATTGAAAGAGTTTAGAATTTTTATTAATAACTGTAACATGATACAGATAACAAAACTCTTGAGATACAAATAACGTTTAATTATCCAATGAGATCAGATGGGATACGATCAGACGGGAATTCGCAGGATACTTGCTTACACGATGTAATTTTCGCTTTCGTCGAACCGCTCGTCGCCGTGCGCCTATCACACGCAATATTTCACAGTGGATTATAATAGTTGCGATGATAACGACACGCTATTTTTTTCCAAGCGACGAATCGATCATCGCCGGCCCGATGGGGCTATCCGGCGAAACCGGTAGAGAAGAGGAAGACGAAGCAGAAGAAGAAGAAGAAACAGAAGAACAAGAAGGGAGGCTATAAGAAAGATAATAAGAGGGAACGAAGAGAGACGATGATGAACCGAAGGAGAAAGGGAGGGAGGACTCATGGGTGCGTATAGACGAACGCACGATGAACGGATGGATAGACGGACTCATGGGTGGACTGACCGACGGACGGACAGTAAACGCATCAATGACAAGACGTAAATCATAGTTTTATGATCCATCTTTATGTGGCCCTTATTCGTGGCACTCATCGGTAGAAGAGAGCCTTTCGGATTTTTCTGTCTGGCCACCCTGTACTTGTACATCCAGGACCGCATCGGTTCACATCGACTGTGCGAAGATTTACGTTTATGGAACGATCTTTAAAATCTTGTAAGAGAAAGATCGAGAGAGAGAGAGAGAGAGAGAGAGAGAGAGAGAGAAATAAAGCATTATTAATTTATTCATAACGATAAAATAGCTTCATAAATCAAGAATTATCTTTGATACATTTCAATAAAACTAATACATATATGTACTTTACAGATTACGTTTAAGTAAATTTAAGTAAAAGGAATAAAAAAAATTTTCAGCAAAATTCGCAACCGCGAAAATAGAACATCGGTCGCTTTTCAATTCCTTGTTCGATCCGCCCCTGAACGCACGTAAGTGCGTATATAACAGGTACCCGCTGCGTGGGCGTCGGTTTACGGGTTTGCTTTTAAGTGACCGTACCTTAATTCGCGCTGCAGTTAACAGTGTGTCGTGCTTAACGGTGATCCCGAGAGAGAGAGAGAGAGAGAGAGAGAGAGAGAGAGAGAGAGAGAGAGAGAGAGAAAGGGAGTTAGAGAAAGAGAGAGAAAGAGAGGTAGAAGTAGTAATTAAAAAAATCCGCTAACTGCACCGGTGGAAATACAACCCGACGACAAAAAAAAAAGAGAGAAGGTGGATACACGAAGGCAGCGAAGGACAACGCGGGGTTAAGGTACGACCCTGACATTCTGGATCTCGCGGACGTGGGTGTGCGCACCGCGCAACTTTGTTGCCGCACTTTTTCGAGAGCATCTTCTCTCTCTCCGCTCCGAGCCGCTCCAGGCCGCTCCGCGGGACCCGCAGCGCGGCCGCATTATGCGCTCGCGAGCGTATAAAGGGAACGGTGTGCGCGAACGGCGAAGGCCTTGGCGGAGAGGTGGTGTACGACGAGGGTTATTTTTCAACGACATACGCTACGATGCCGCGGAAAGTGAATCGCGCGAGATAGTACAATTCAACGACGAGGCGTGCATCTCATCGTGCGACTGTGACTTGGGGGGGGGGGGGGGAGGGAAGCCGGTAATCTTGCCTGATTAATCCCAATTTTAATCCTGCCCTGCGGTGGTCAACTGTCGCACAACGGACGCGTGAGATATGCCAGTTAAATTAATATCTCTCCGATCCCATAAGATTGAATTCCGTCATGTAAAATGGCAATGTCGGTGTGACGCGCGATATACATATTCTCGTAATATCAGCGATACATCGAAGGATGTCCTTCGAAGACAAAATTGAACTAACGTTAAGATTCAATATGCTGCACGATAACGACGTCTAGCTCAATCGTTTTATTTCTCCCAATCCTATCCAACTCAATCCGGTATCCGATTACACGTTTATCGTGACATTAATAACACATAACCGGGGATCGTTCAAGTGATGTCCAATTTTTATTTCGCGAATATTCAATGTTTCCTTCTTTTCCGACATGCCTCATTGTCATTTATGGCACCAGTATCCTTCGTACAGTTTGAGCAACATGCTCTGTAAATTACTGAGCGAAAATCAGATAAAGATACAGACTTAGTTCTCAGCTGCCTGTAGAGCGACAGGTTTAACTACGCCTGGTCATCTAACACCGAGCTTGATTTATCTACTGTGAAAATCGCATTTAATATCAATGAGATGAGACGAGACGAGAAACACTTAGCGTTAAGTATCCGCTAAGAAAGGATGAAAGAGATAGTGAGAACATTTCGAGTGTGATATTATTACACTGACGAATCTGAAGGTAACCTTTTCTTTTTTTCAATCCACAAATTACTTTTTAATATCACACGAAATTTCTAATTCTTGCTTCGCGTGTCCTGTTACTCATGATTACCCTCGTATAGCACACACGATACTATCCATTCACTCATAAGCAATCACGATAAATTTTGTGGATATCAAGATTATGTGGTAGATGATTTAAGCTTATATATACAATATGGACGTAATATTACGTATATCCCCTATCTTGCAACCAACTGTGATATCTTTCTATAAGAACTTTCCCATCGTCCCCTTTGCTGCGGCAATAAAATGTTTCCTGCGTAACTGTAATTCGTGAGGTGCGGCATAGGCAGTTGACACCCACCACTTCCCCAATGATCTTCTTGTTATCGATGTGCTCAACATCGTATACGTTTGGGAAACATAAATAATATTATTTCACATTATTAGAAATAAAATGTGCTTTTCTTATAGATTGGTTAATCAGCAGATTAAAATTATCAATCAAAAAAATGAAAAATTAAGAAATAAAAAAATTAAAATGCGTGATTACAATTAATTTGGTAAAGTCAGATTCAAAGTTTCAATATTTAAATAATTTATCGGTCATATAAAAATAAATTACGAGCTGTCACCGATAAAAACATCACTTTGTACAACAATAAGCATGCATGGGAACAAAATCTACGCATGAAACTTTCAGATCGAAAAAGTTTTCTTGCAAAGTTCGACTGTTATAGCTCATATATTTGCGGAGAACTTCAATAATCGAGTGTAAAGATATTTTCGTAAAGCCTACGCGAAGGCGGTAATATGAAGATAATACAGTGATATTAAATTTATTAGACACGACAGATCTATAGGCGCATAACGAATCGCATCGCGTTCAAGTAACAGAAACGCGGAAGAGAGAAGAATGTTGTGCGGCAAAAAGAGAATCGATCTCGCGCCTAAGAGAAAGAAAGGCAATTCCCTCTTTTCTCTCCTTCGTTCCCTTGCTGAAAAACACCTGCCCTCGTGGGAATTTGTCTGTACAAATAGCCCTTTTCGTCTCATATGCCCAGCCCGAGAACAGGAAGTTTCGCTGCGATTTATTTACGTCGCCACGTCGGAAAATCGTCGTAGAGATTTGGCACAACAGAGATTACATAAGTAATTCTTCCGCCTGTGATTTATATCTGTTTGTTGAGATGATGATTAATGATATTTAAATTTTAATATGTTTTTTTACGAAACAGATTTGCATAGATATTATATACTAAAATTTTTTTATCAAAAGTAATTTTAGAAAAATGGTTTACTTTATAAGGAGCATTCAAATATATATATAAAACTAATTTTGTTAACATAAAACATCAAAGTAAGTAAGATAAAAGTAAGATAATTAAGAAATGTTGACATATTATTATTAAGGCTTGGTGAAAATCGATCAATTTGTCACGGTGCTCGGAAATTATCTAGAATAGCGCGCCCTTATTTTATTTTAACACTCGACCGGATGCTTTTCTGCGAAGTTGACTAATTGTTAAAAATGTCGAAGGCCATCGCTTGTTATCAGTGACTCGGAGATGATGATGCATTGAAAAAAAAAACATGAGAGTGTGGGTGGAGCAAGACAGAAATAGCGGAAAATAATTCCATCATTTATTGGGTGGTCGAAAGGTTAAGAGGGCGGCGTGTCGAGCTAAAAGGCTGCATAAATTAAATCTAAAATCGTGACATCGATACGGATATCAGTATTATTGAGTATTCATCCAGATTCTTTTATTAGCAGAGAAAGAAGTTCTATATACGTTGATCCATCCTACGCGTTGTTATTGTTTCACGGTTTTATTATCAAGCGCTTGAAATATTTCCTTGATAATGTCGAGAGCTCAAATACCGATTTATATTTGAAAAGTATCATTATCAAATATTAAGTATGATCAAGTATGATCAAGTATCATTATCAAGATAAGGGTAATCATTATTTCCTCTCTGCCTTCTATCGTTGTTGCGTAGAACGTAATGATAAAATCGTTTAAGCATTAGTAACATATTCATTGTTATATATTTTCTAAATTGAATAAAATAATAATAATTATACGATTAATCATTTAAATATATGACAAAATTGTAATTTATGACGGAAAAATTAAAAATATTGTCAAAATTTCGTATTATTTATAATTCAACGAAACACGAAATCTCCTCTCAATTTTGTTGAATATACATTATTCATGATAAAAGTACTTTAATAAAATCGTTCTAGAAATATTTGAATTTTTTGTTCTCAAAAAATCTTATACCTTAAATATAAATAAATGACATGTGTAAGTTTCTCAAATAATAATAAAGATGCAAATCTCTTTATCTTTTCAGTCTCTTTAGCATTGAAAACAAATTCTTGAATAGCATTCAATTGGAGATCCAATTCAGATAACTGAATTGGGAGTCTGATAACAATTAGAGAGGAATTCTCCAAAAGCACGTGTCAATACCGATACGTCTGGTGACTTACCCCTGGTTCAACGACCCTCGCATTCACGAGCGCGAGAGAAAACGGATGGGCGATTCTCTTCACGCTACCAGGGTTATCGCGCGGTATCGTCACCAGCGGCCATTGTCAAAAAACACCCCTGGAACGCACGAAGCATCACCACCAATATCGCACCGTATCGTTGTACCGCACCGCGTTGCGAAACGCGCTTCGAGGTGGTCGTACCTAAGCAATATGGCGACGACACGACCCCCAATATCGTTCGTCGTGTATTCCCGATTAGAGATGATTCGCGAACGTCGTCAGGACGAATTCTTCGATAAGGAGGGTGGTTCTCGCCGAGATTCACCGCCACCTTCCAACCGACGAACGTATCATCGGGGTAGGACAATGCTCGACGAAAGCGAAACGTACGACGACCAGCGGCGCCTCCAAGTGCGGGACCGAGCGTCGCGGGGTGCATCGCGCGACTACGGCGGGGTTCGAGGGGGCACCCCCGAGAGGGTGAAGCATCCCGCGGCGTAGATGGCGCCATGGCGCCGGTTTTCAGGAATTACGCTCCAGGGTTAGGTGCGAGGGGGTGAGAGAGAGCCTGGTGGTGGATGTTGGTCGCCTGGCAACGACGAGAGATCGACCGAGTGCTCTTCCCGCCCTCTCTCTTCCCTGGCCTTAGCGGCCGCCAAGAGGGTTGGACACCACCCCCACTCGTTGTTGTTTCCGCCGCTGGTACAGTGGTGGTGGTCCGCGGACGTGTGCGAAAGTAACTATGTATCGAGAGTCGCGGGCAAACGATTAGTCGCAATTGGGGGTGGAAGGTCAAGAGGAAAGCGGGCGTCTTGAAGGACATGTCTGTATATGGTATATAAATATATCTCGCGTCTGGGGTAGGTCGTTAAAGATAGCAATAATGAAATCGGGGCATTCAATGCCACTACCATAAAGATGTAGATAGTAAAGGGGAAGGAATGTATATTTAGTACAAATTCCGTACTAAAGATGAATATAAAATTATACGATAATTATGAAATGACATTTTAACGGTAAATTAAATTGTACTATGAAGTATCTGTTCTTTATTATTTTTTTAACATATGCAAACTACGTTCCATATGTTAAAAAAAAAAACTCTAGAATATATGTTCGGTATTAATTACTACAAATCATTGAGAGAGTTAAACCGAAATCGAATACTTTCGTATTTTAACATTTTATAATGGCATATAATGGAATAAAGATTGTAAGTATAGAAGGATTGTAAATATACCGATGACACAATATCCTCAATATGGTATTTTATCGACTATCCAGTGAAATATGAGGGGGCTCGATCGTCCGTTGTTTCGTCCATTCTCTCGCCGGCAAACATACCGAAAATGGCGTGTGGTATTTCACATTGTTGTTTTAAGACAGCTCGATCGATACCTTCGTCGCAATATCGGTACACACCCACATTGTTGCGTATCGATTCGCTTATAAATAAACAATCGCTTAGCTCTGATGTCTCAGGGAAAACTTTCGCTATGCTTTGGTTCGTGGACATTTTATAACATAACGAATCTCATTAGGAACGGTAATAGCGCCTTTTCTAGTCGTAACTCCATTTTCTGCGAGGTTACAAGACGGATTGCCGATGTTGTGCACCGTCGCCTTAAAAGTCCTCGCACATCCTACGGAAGCAGAGAGTAATAAATGGTTCGCAAAGATAAAAAAAGGAGATCCCGTCGTCCAGATGATTTATCGTGATTTCATCGTGGCGTCAAAGCGCCGCGATAACACTTTGTCTGATAAGGCAAGAAGGGATGAGCGTCTTATTGTCGTTTTCTTCGCGATTATGGATAACACAAAGACATGATTTACGCGTGGCTGTCCATTATTGTGTGATCGTGCGATTATCGTTATCTGATAATCATGTTTGTATACGACGAAATGCTTTTTGTGTCATTTATGAGATAACCATCGCGAACAACAAATATATTGATTACAAGTGCGCGCGCGCGCGCGTCGTGCCTTTCAATTATCAGATTACTTTATCATATTTACGCAACCAAAGTTATGTTCACAATAAACTGCGCAAAAATCATACGTGAAAAATCATAATAAATTTGTCAACATTTCGCATTTTTGAGGTATTTGATTTTACAGATTTCTGTAATTTGAATTCTACTTGTAGAAGAGAAAATTTTTTACTTTTCAGCTTTCACGTCGAGAAAGGATTATTGACCTACTTGAATACTACTGCATCAAGATATTTTACATTGCTGTTAAGGTTGTTAACAAGTAAGCTTTCAAGGAATTAAACTAAATGTTCCGGGAAAAAACGGGAGATTTCGCGAGAACGTCACTTCCTCAGCATCATCGCGCGGATGCAGGTACTCGACGATTTTTTTCGTTGCAGGGGAAGGAAGCGAAAAACTAACGCGAGTGCAAGGTACACTCGGATTATATCGACTCCAATTTAGTTCGTTCGTCGTTTGACCTCCATTCCAGATCGGCCACCCTCTCTCCGGCTTTTAATTTGCGGAGGATGTGACGTTCCCTCGATGAATCTCATCGGGGATGTCCCTCTCGACCAGTGCCGTTAAACCGGAACAATTTAGCATCGAGGACGATGGAATGGCCACCCCCCATTTTTATCAACACTTCACATTATAGATTTAATTGTAACTCAATCAAAGGAAGTTCTAGAATAAAGTGTTTTTTATTTATACAATCCATCGTTGGAATTCCAATTGCATAACTCAAAAAATTACGAATGGACATTCGAGATATTAATCTACCAAATTCAATTGCTAAATTAAAAAGTGAAAACGATTTTATTTGATGAGTTTTCTCTCAGTTTATCATAATATTGAGCATTATTTATAAGATATTGTTGACGAGACATTAAAATAATAGACGTATAATCTAAAATTTATATAGTTCCTAACAGTTTACCAACTTCGTAAGTTACGCGCTGATTACGCGCTGAGAAGATTCTTTTCTTTCTCTTATAATTTCTTTAATAATGCTTCCTCAAAGTAATTAATAGTTTCAGAAGAATGACGTGATACACAATAAAGAAATCTATCCATTTAGTGATGGATCGTACAGTGATGGATCATTAAATACGTAAATCTATTCAAACGGTTAGTTAAGTATTAAGATTATAATAAAAGATGTAAGACGTTATATTATTACCAATTATCGAAATATTTTTACAAGCATCATAAAATAAATTAACGTAAGAAATCACAAGAGCATAAAAGAACTTCACGCTTCTGAACTCCGTTGTCTTTGAAAATACAGAGAGAGAGAGAGAGAGAGAGAGAGAGAGAGAGAGAGAGAGAGAGAGAGAGAGAGTTCGGAAGGTTCCAAAGTTGACCTGTTTCCGCTTTCCGAGCATCATCAGTCCATTAATTTAAAGGGATAAAACGAGGGTCTGCTCTGCAAGGGGTTTAGTTGAGAGACGAGTGTATGACGTATATTTGATGTTTGATCGATTGATCATGATACATCTATCGCAATCTTTTATACGGCCACTAAGGATCTCTGCTTGTCAGCGAATATAGAACCTTCTTGGCCGTATCATTAACTTGTCAATCCTTTTATCACACATCAAATCAATTTCAAGAAAATAAAGATACATAAATAATAACTTAATATATATATATCAGGCACATTATTTGACAATTCATGAATAACATTTCACAAGAATATAATACTTAGTAACAATATTTTTTATGTATTTTTACATTATGTGCTTTTTTTTAAATAATGAAAAAGTTTCAACGTAATGAGCTCTCTATCTATTACTTGCAAGTATCGATAACTGCATTCACCGTTACGTGAGGCTTTTCACCTCGCATTTGCATCTGTTTAAACGAATAAATAATCCCACGGTACGGCGCGGCGATATTCTTCGCCGTCTCGGTCCCGGCCCAAGTCTACATTTCCCACTTCCCGGTACAAGGAAGAAAGAGCCAGGAAGTCAACCGTGAGACAGGAAGGTCGTACCATCTAAGTTTAGAGTGTGTTTAGTCACCTACCGCGGCTACCTACAACTTTTCCACCTACAACTCCGCCCTTTTATCTGCCGAGGTCCGCAAGGGGTCGTTAACGACTTCCGTGTATCCAATGAAACCCTTTCAACGATAATTTTGAAAATTTGTATCTCGCGAATTGGCACATAGGAAAAATCAAATCGTTATTCGATTTACACGCAAGTCAATTCCGCACGTCAGTCTCACATCGTTTAAAGTATCCAATTTTTCTTCATAAAAATAAAAATATTAGATACGTAAAAGTAATCCTTCCTGTTTCTTTTCAAATAAAGTTACCATTTTACATTCGCACCATCATTACTCAACAATTTCTTCACACTTCATTTCTTTCAAAACCATGGCAGAGAGTGAGAGTCTTCCACGAAAAATACTGCGTGAAATTCCGTTGTCTGAGGAGAGTATCATGGTACGTGTGGTACGTAGGATTTGTCTGCCGGCTGTTTCACAGTGTTAATATATATCTCCGCCGGTTATTCCAATATCCGTTGTCTACTCTAGACGATGATGCAAGCGTTTGCACTTCCCGCGCGCGGCTGGCATACGTTCTCGTCTATCTGCCGCCGTCTATCTATCGTGTCCCGAAGGAAAACCTGAATCACGAAATCCTCCGGGTGCTCTCTCTTTCTCTCTCTCTCTCTCTCTCTCTCTCTGAGAAAGGCGAAGCAGCTGCGGCGGCAGCTTCATACAGAGTCGGTACGTACGCGCGCGCGTGCAACGTTTAAACGTCCCCGTATCTCTTCGGCGTGTGTTTGTGCGTGGGTGTTAAGCGGGTGCAGGAAGGAAAGGTGCGGGGGACAGGCGAGGGGGAGGTTGGGGGCACGGGATAAAGGAGTAAAATCGCGTTGTGTGGATGTGGGTAAGCGGGGACTGTAAATATCGCGTCGTTGTGCTGCCTACCTCGCGCGCAACGGGGAGGCACGTCCGGTATATATGGTATATCGCCTTATGCGCGTCTCTCGTTCTATCGTGGAGCTGTGGAGACCGGACAGACGAACAGGCCATTGGATGAAAAATATCCCACTAAATTGATAAATTATAGCCGCTTTAAATCAGCCAGATGCGGGGTCCGTTCTACTGCGGCTGACAGAGAGACAGCTGGGGCCTGATTTAGGTAGCCATTCTGGATAACTCCCCGATAATAACTCTATTGTAAACGATAATCGGGGAAACTTTATGATGAAGTTTTTAATGGCTTTCCTAGTAATTGTGTGTGAAATTTTTTCGAAAACAATTTAAAAATTAGAAAGAATTACGATCAAATTTAATTGGAATTAAATAGTAAGAATAATAATAGTAAGAACGAATCTATCGAAACTTGTATAAGAATCATATGTACGAGAAAACAAATTATCATGAATAAGGCTAATTAAATTTGAGAAATAAGCAGTATTCCGTTCTCCCCTTATATCAATTTTTTACGAGTATATCTGCAATCGCACCAATTGAAATATAAATCTTTGACGGAGGGATCGTTAAATCACGATTACTCTATCGAAAAGTTCTTTGCTATTTGTCGTTAAGACGAATCTTCCGCAATAGGCGTACAAATCGAGATTTACGGCCGAGACGATAACGGCCGAAACTCTGCGCTCTCTTGCGACACGGACAATGTAAGAGATTGCGTCACATATCGGCCGAGAATCGATGGCTTCGAGGCAAATCGAGGCCCAATCCGAAGAACTCGGACTGACGTTCCCGGAGGGGGCGCGGCACTTTCTCTCATCGGAGTTCCAGGGCAACGTGGAATCGAGGAAACTCCTCACGAATATCCGCACTTCGCTCCTCGTAGCCGTCCCCATGTCTGCGAAGTTATCTCGCCTCACTTAAAATTCAATTTAACCAAAGTGGGAAATATATTCGCAGTCTGCCTAGTGCACATAGTTGGGCACATAAAATATTTCATCTCGCGAGAATTCATAAAATAAGAATTTACATATTATCTCTAATATTTTTTCCCACATTGATGTTTAAACGAATAATTTCGAAATTTAAAATACGTATCGACTGCTATCACTAAACTTTCATCAAGAAAAGTATGAATTTGTTAAGATACTCGTACTGAACACTGAAGAAGGCGATACACATTTAAGGCGATAAGATTTATCATGTATATGTAAAATAATTTTAGATAAAGTAACTATATGTAAAAAAAAAAAAAGAATAACATATTGTAGCAATTAATACTTTACTCTGATCTTTCTCATCTCATTTATGTATTTTTAACAACCTTGATACATCCCCGATCTCGTAAGTTTTTGCTTGAATTAGGGATGCGTACGCGCACGGGGAAACTATGGGAAAAGAGAAAATTAGGAACACAATCGGCAAAAGCGACAACGGACTAGGCGCGGTATGAAGAAAGAGGAAGAATACAACGACCGAACAGAAATTCCATCGTCAACCGGTCGGGGCTTGCAATAGAATCGGGGGGTTCCTTTGACCGGTTGCACGTTCGCGCGAGCCTGCCTGACCACTTGTGATTCATTTTACGCAATAAGCCTTCGCTCGCGCCATGTATGCAATTCCATTTGTTTTCTGTGCGTCTCTTTTCCAAGTCTCGCGCGAAACGCGGGATTTGCCGCGGCAAAACTCCGAGGAACGTACGCTATCTTTTCCTTTTCGCTAAAGGAAAGCAAAATTCTTCCCCTTAAGATCTTTAAAATTTTAACATATATTTTAATATAACACATATATATATATATATATATGTAGATATATATTTTTTTTATTCAATGTAAAATTAATCTAAATATTACATACATAGTAGGATAAAAAGACACACTGCACTCTTCCACGTATCTTTAATTAATCCTACTGTTTCATGCAAAATCGAAACTTAATGTTTCTCGATTTATGTTGCGGAAATTTTCTGAATGATAAACTAACTCCGGACTAACTTTAAGATTTTAAACAGTTGCTCTTGATTTGATAACTTCATGTGATTTGCTCAACGAGACCATGAGACAGTTCTATTAAACTACACGTCCACGTAAGCTCAGACATATGTTACATCATCATGCTACAAATTCGCATCATTAAATACAATGGAGAATGGTTCAAGTACGCGTGGACAGATAACTATAAATCTCACTTATCCACTCAAAAAATTACATGCTTAGAAAAAATTCATTTGTGGTATCGTGAAAATCGAGCATTGATTTATTAGTTCTGTCGTATAAAACTGATTATGTCGCGAGAAAAATGCTTTCCAGTCGAGACGTTAGCGAGTTTTTGGCAACGGTTAACAGACGTAAGCATGGAAGTCAAGAAGGTGCGACCTTATTCCTGTCACGTACTTGGCAAGTGCCCAAGTCTTTCTGGCTATATCCTTAACCAAGGAATAAGGACTATTTTAAATGTCAGGCATTCGTCTTCTCTATCTTGACTCGTGAAAATGCTCATCTCGAAAAAAAAAAGACTGTTTTGTGAGCTTCATTTTTCATGTGCAAGTGAATATATCGTATTCCGACAGCCACTCTGAGAAAGTTTAATTAAAACATCCTGTTTGAAGTACAGAATACACGTAAACCTCTGCCTTACGGCGATTGATACAGGGTTCTTTCACCTACAATTTCAAACCTCATAATATCAATCGTATAGATTCTTGTACAATCCACTAAAATTTTTTACTTAGGATCATAATGACCAGTTACTACAGTCGAGGGTTAATATTGACATAACGCTTTCTCAATGCGAAAATTATTTGACGGATTGCGTCAACGTTTTACATATATAATAAGTAACGAATTCCAAAAGGAGCAATTATTATACGATTGCCACATATCCTAAGTACAGGACATTGAGCTGTTATATTGTAAAATTAAAATTTGTAATATTTTTTATAAATTCTAAATTCACGACTATTATGTGCGACCAACTTAGATTCTCTCGCAATGATCGTAGTATTGACGATCTCTATTGAATAAATGCTACCGCATATGAGAGCTCTTTTGAAGTACCCTCGAAAATACTTCTCTCTGACTCTCGCAGCGTACCCTACTTTATTATACCGTCGTCGTCCCGACGAGTGAGTGCGGTATATTACTCGATGACCGAGCGGCTACCTATTACGATAAATGCCCGGCGCGCGCGATCTGGCCAGATCGGCGGGGCCGACTCCCTAAGACGGTGAAATATTTCCGCGATAGCCGTAACCTTTCGCCATGGCTTCCCACGCCTCTCGACGAGCATGTCCCACCTCGCCCGTGATTGACCACCGGGTGAACGAAACACATTCAGCTGATTGTGAGCTAAATCGGTATTATCGTGTAAAGTTGGCCCCACAATTAAAAAAAAAAAAAATAATTAATTTGCTACAGCTCATACGATTCCTCGTTGTTTGTACATGCATGCACATTTCGAATTTTTGTTTGCATAATTGTTGTTTTTCATCCAAGAAAAAAATGCTCCATAAAAAATGGAACATAATATTTAAGAATTTTATTGTAGAAGTAAAGTATATATCCTAAATGCAGTATTAAAATATATATACTATATAGGTTTTTTGTAATATATATATATTAAAGTATCTAAAAAAAATTTAGCATTCTTCCTGTACAAAAGAATTAATAGCATTTGCATTTTTAATTTAAAATTTGTCTGTATATAATTGATGTTGATACGATCTAATATTAACATATAGTCTGGACCTCATAAAACATATCGGCGAGCTAATGATTTACAAATGACGTCCTAAAGAAATTAACCATCCTCTAGACCTGCAAGTCAACTTAGCCCTTCTTATCAACTACACAACACGTAAATTCAAGGCTCGGTTCAGCCAAAATACCCTAGTCGGTCCGCGAGCTGCACCGCTGCAGTATTATCCTGGAGGATTTATGCGGCTCCTTTCCCAAATGCATTCATCATTCCGTGGTGTCAGCGGCTCGCTTTCAGCCCGGTCTTCGTCCTCCTTTTACCTCCTTGCTTCTCCGATTCCTCTCCATCTCTTTCTCTCTTGTCCGCTTCCCTTAGCCTTTGCCAAACTCTCGGCCTCCTACTTTACACAACACGCACGAACATCGCCACAGTGCTCACTCTCGCTCTCATCCAAGTCCTCCGTCTTTTTCCTTTCTTCCTCAACTTCCCTTCGCGCCTGCAACGCGGCAGTGCTTCTTGTTCGTTTTTGGCATTCACGTCCTCCTCTCTGCTTCCTCATCTTTTTTTTTTTACATCATCATATAGTGGCGCGGCCCTTTTCGGGCTCAGGCATAAACAGCCGCGTATCGGGACCACCCTGTGATGCTGGATCCCCATGATTCTTTATAACGCTTGTAACGGGTATTGTGACGCTCCTCGGGACACCCTCTTTCCAAACGTGATATATATGAAAGTTGCAAGACGATAACGCGTGCAAATGTCGACGACCAGTTTTATCAATTTGAGATAAACATATAATTAAAAGCACACTCAAGAAATAATAAATATTATAAGTTGTCATTAAGAAGTTGTCATTATACTCATTGTCATTCAATTAATTAATAACGTACATAATTCACATAGTCTAATTAAAAATTTAGTTTCGCGAATACTACATGAACCTACATGATAACCTTGAGCTTTGATTGAAATACAACACTCAACCTTGTGCATATGAAATATCATGTATTTTAATGCATTCGAATAATCCATAACCAAATGAGAAAACGTATAAAAATAATTGGAGAAATCATATCGCTTTGCGGCAAGCGCAGGCGAGAGATGCGAACTCTCGTTGTTAAATGTGATCGTCATTACGTGGCTCTCGGATACGTCTCGTAATTGCAACGCGGTTCATTTACGGGAGTGAGTTCATGCAACCGCGAATCATTTCGTCCGACCGTCCGTCTCTCACTATTCTTACGCAAATCCGATCGCCGCTTCGTTCATAGCCCAGCGAAACTCTCGACGGTCAATGCTCGCCATCCGGCAGGTCCGAAATTTGCATTTAAAACCATAGCTGCAGGCGCCAAAATGAAAAAGGCAGCTTCTCGCGCAGTTTGACGAGCGCAGATGCACCGGCTAAAAAAAAAAAAAAAAATCGCGCGGTTCGATGGAGACGGAAAAAGAAAAGCAAGAAAAGAACGAAACCATGCTGTCGATGCATCAGCGGGATAAAGAAACGCCGGATTGTCTTCGGGGGTTTAAACAAGCGGTACGATTCTCCAACGAAAAGGCTAAAGGTGGATGCAGCGGGAACGATGTATCATTAGAACAGCGTATCGATATCGTTGCAAAACCATGCCACTTTTCTCATATTCGAGATTAATGCCACCGAGTTCATAAAAATGCGATGACTTGAATTGACGTACTTTCGAACGTATTACAAGTTACTGGAATTACAATTATGGCCGACGAAATATCATTAAGTTGCACAAATGTATTTCGTGTAATTTCCTTTAACGCGGAATAAATCTCTTGTCACAAGTGAAACAGCCAAACAGCCCACGTTCTCCGGAGTACCGGTGCAATTTCATTTCCGGATTCCATCAGCTCGACTGATTATTTTAACAGAGAGAACGGATGGGGAGCGCGCGAGAGCGGGTGAAAGGAGACGCGCAAGAAGGGAAGAGAAAATGTGACAGGAAAAGGCGGTTACGTACTTTCGTGAAAAACAAAACGCAGGGACCGCAGGGGCGTCTGGCAACGTGTCTTTGAATAGATAAGGAGGAGAAGAAGAACGGCAAAAGATAGAATAGAAGGAACGAGAAGAGGTGGGGGGAGGCGAGGGGAAGGAACAGAAGGGACAGAAGTTCCGGTGGAGGGCCGGAATATAACGCTAGCAATGCTGGCACGACGTCGCGACATCTTACAACCACGAAGAAGCACCCGTGCACAATTTATTGGCTGAAGAGTCGAGAATTTATGCGGAGATTCGCGCTGGCAGGTGGTTCTACTCGCGATGAAAAACCGAAATTTCTCTCCAACTCTCTTTTCTCCCTCGTCGCTCGATTCCCGTCTTATTCTTCATCTCTCTTTATTCGCGACTCTCTTTACATGAGTGAATTGCAAGGAAACTGGAGAGGTCAGCGAAACGTTTTGGTAAATGCGATTAATATCTGACATCCGACTCGAGTGTTTGATCTCTAGGCTTCTCTCGAATAAATTTACATCTCGCTGAATACAAGACTGGAGAACGCCAAGACTTCGGAACTTGAGCTCCATCCTATTCTCGTGTCACGAAATTGAATTGTAATTTAGATGAAAGAATTGTGTCTCTCTGCTAAAATTCACTTGTATTGGGTTAGATTACATCCTATAACTTATGCTTAATATTTTTAATCATAGCAACATGGCATTTTTTTCGACTCTGTTCCTCTTATTAAAAGACCACAAGGGAGAGATTTTTACACGTAAAATCGGATAGGAGGATGCTGGTACGAGCTGATAAGAAACGATATTCTGGCGCGTCCTCGGGGTGGCTGGGCGGCAGCGGCGACGACCAAGGAAAATGCGGAAAAATAAGATGAAATAAAAAAAGCAGTAAAGCAATGGTAAGAGTGGAGGGGATGGGAAGTTTTGCTTCTATCGTTTGTACGGTGCTCACCTTGTTTTCCCACCCGTGGTATTCATTTCAAGGACAGGAGAAACATTTCGATCGGTTGTAAGGAAGATTCCCGGCGAAGATTTTCTGCGGGGCAGCTAGCAAAAGGATGCACTAAATCTTGCCCGGATATCTCGCGAGTATATCAGAGTCAGTGTGGCAGCGGGGTGCCCGATACAGCCACTCTCGATGCTGCGCGCTCCGCACATCGCAGGACGAAGGAGAGAGGCTAAGAGAAAGACTGAGAGAGATGGGAGAAAGATAGCAGAAATGGCGAGAGAGAGAGAGAGAGAGAGAGAAATGCTGGTTGCGGTCGTCGCTGCTGCCGTTGCACCGTCGTCGTTACATCCCGTTCCTCCACTTCGATCAGGTATGTATCGACCGTTACCGAGACTGCCGCCGCCTCGCGTACACACATTATTACGTTCCGGTCTGTAGTTCGAAAAATACCATTGCGAAAAAAATTACATGAAATAGGCTAAGACGGCCGAATCGCCAATCGAGCAGGTAGCGCGGAGGAACTTCACGTTTTACATCGACATCGCCTCTTTGTGGCTAATTTATTGCCCAGATCGAGTTATCCCCTTTTACGATAAGCCGGACAAGACCTTTGGTATCGTCGATTACGTTTTGCAGAACGAGATTGTCAACCGACGGATTTTACTTTCAAGATATGCCAGTGCATTTGTCTACAGATAATAATTAAGTGTTTATATATTGATATACGTTACAATCACGTATATTATAGGAAAGAATGCTCGATATCATGTATATCGAGTTTCGATACGGCCCTGAGTTCAGTGCACCGAGTTAGAAGCGTTCGCCAATACAATGGAACTGTGACCCCGCCTGACCCAGCCGGCCGAATCTCAGGGATAACACCATCTCGTTGTTAAAGCTATCCTAACCACCTTGCTCGCATGGCGAAAAGCTAAACGAGATCAAAGTAGGCAAGTAGAAGGGAGATGTAGTATTATATTCACGCCTCGACAATTTTCCTCTAAAACGAGGCAAATTAATTCATTCACGTATATTTATCGAACATTAATATTAAAATAATTTTAAAATAAAAAACATTCAGATAGAAAAAATATTTGCTATATGTATGTACAAATATGTGTGTATGATATAAAAATATTTGATTCACATTTATTAATTTAAAAAAGATTAAAATTTAATATACCATTTGTTATTGAGCTTAAATTAATTTTCAAATAATTAAAATGGATCAACGTATTTTTGAATTTAAAAAGTTATAAAATATTTATATTAATTTCGTGCTTTTGTAGCTTCAATTACATCACAGTGATGTAAACCGCAATTAAAAAATAACGATTATCAATCGCATTGATAGGCACGTGACTGTAGGATCTCATCGCATCGACCTTGAAATTCAGAAGAGCCAGACATTTATTCGAGAAGGGGAGAGTGGTTTGGCCAGAAATTTAAAGTGTTGTCACCTCGTCGCTCGTCTGGCGATCCATCATAGCGCGATGAAAGAGCACACACACACACACACACACATTTCACAATGTAAGCGCGTAAAAAATATGCACGGGACGAATAATACAACGATCTACGTGATAAATTGATGTTCCTCGTCTTGTCACTAAGATTTTAATTTCGCACTTACGTTACATTCGGAAAAAAATATCATCTACATCGTTTTTGCACCGAAATACTGTAGCTAAGACAGGAACTTTTAGAGAGACAAATAATCGTTTCCTATCCTGCTGAACCGCAACCCCAAAGTCCGTCCCTCCCACGTCACAACCTTATCCTGTCAGTCTTCTCGTACGAGCTTCCATAATCTTTTTCTGTCGTTCACTCTCCCTTTTTTTTTGGCCTATTCGACAGGGGTCTCGTTTGATCGTGATCGTTTTATTTCACAGCCGGCCACACTTTGATCCCTCATCTCTTTCATCTGCGCATCACGCCACTCATCGCCATTGCGCTTTTCTCTTTTCCCATAGGATTTCTGCACTTTGCCATTTTGTCATACTTTAAATATTGGAATCAAAATGCATAAAGCGCTTTTCTAGTAATACATTCTATATAAAAGGTAAGATTGTATTATGTGCTATTAAATCAAAATAAATTTTTTTACAAGATATTTCCAAACACACGGAATTAATAGATTATATCATTCTGACTTAATAAGTTTTATGCTGCGTGCAAAATTTTTGCATGAATTATCTTCTCAAAATATTCATGCAACGTTAACGATCTCGCAAATGGTCTATTATGTTTCGTTTGAAATGGTGCAGGTAACCCCTCTCATAGTTCATTAAAAAATAATAATAACAGAAATATTACAGAGAAATTGACAAGAAAATGACAGTATTCCAATAATATGTTAACATGTCCGGAACCTTCGTTTAGCTAAAGACCATCGACATAAAGAAATCGTCTCATCCTACTCTTCTCAGTCGATCTTTCATATCATTGCGCTCGAGTCCCCAAGACGAGTTTTCGCGATATCGAGTTTCCTTCTCGACGTTCGGCCCAAAGTAGGAAAAAGAAAGATCGCCGTACGATGGATCGCAGGATAATCAAGAAGAATGATAAGTGGCGTAACGCTCACAGTAAAGATCGATGCAGAATGAACGATTTTTGATGGGATGGGCTTTTTTGTCGATACTCGTTACAACGCTTACTTAAAAAGAAAAGAATAAATTCACCCTCGTGAAGCTCTCTCGAGCAATTTTGTGCGAGGCGAGTCTTTCTTTTCAATATTTTGTAATATCTTCTTTAATATATTTATATCCTGATAATAAAGAAAGATTCATTTTTTATTATATATTTGAAATATAAATATAATTATAAAATTCAAATTTAATTCAATGACATTAGCCGAAATGGTAATTATTAAAATTTTTTCAGAACATTATATATTTATATCTCAGAGGAGACGCGTTGCATGTATAAAAACGAGATCAGACCGCGCCCTTCCAGCCGTAGAAGTTACTGTGACAGAGAAACCGGAAGCGTACCGGCGCAGCGGAAGTTTGGGGGCTGAACGCGATCCTATTTCTGCAGTCGCGTTTCGGTGGTAGTATTACGACGGATGTGGCAAAACTGTACAGTCGTGACTCAAAAAGACGCTAGCGATGAATTCTGCAAGAAGAGAGGCAACCAGAGACGACTCATAAAATACACCGCTTTCCTGTCTCTCAGAGATATATTTATAAGAAATATTTAAACAAACATTTCATATTCATGTGAATAAATAAAATTAAAGCTGGAAAAATTAATTTATTCTTATTATTGTTTTATATCTGCACCTGTATTAATTAAATTGAAAAAAATTACGGTTTACCACAATATAAGTAACTTCGACGAAGCAACACGCGATGGAAAATTTCTTGACAATCAAGGCGATTAAAGTAAAACTGCATAAGTACATGGAATTTATCGCTACCGCTACTTGATATACCATATATGCTCGATATACCACGTCTAATTTCCTTAATACGAACTATCTATTAGCCGAGTGTTCCGCTGTTACATGCGCGTGTATAAAAACGTGCGCGCGTGAAATAGGAGCACGAGTGTATACGGCGTGCGCGGACATTATACCTCTACGCATGAAGTGCTTAATGCAATTACATTTCACTCAGTAACTCATTTCCGTGTTACTAATTAACGGTCATCGTGGAGTGCAGATAAGCGCGACGATCCAATCTGATATCAAATAAGCTTTCTTCGTAATAAGATGGATTGTAATACGAAAATATTGTAAATTACATAAAAACCGTACATTAAATTAACGTGGAACAACGTAAAGGGGACTCTCGAAGTCTAGCGAGGGCAAGACTATCGGTTTAGTGACCCGAGTTCAATCTCTGCCGTTCACCTTTGGATTGTTCTTTGCGATATGTAATACTATAGCGCTATTGGATAGTCCGCGAGTCACCATGCAACTTCTCTTCTTTAATTATTGGGCGTAACTTTTAGTGACAGGCATGCGAGAACTATTAATGTCTAGTTAAACAGTTATAATAAAAATTTAACATAATGAGAGAGAGAGAGAGAGAGAGAGCGAAATATTATTTGCTTGAACTAAAGAAACACATATATAGAAAATTTGAAAATTATATTATAGCTTATGTCATTTTTAATTTTACAAGAAATATGGAACATTTAAAGAATTAATTGCAATCATGTAAGCCCACTTTTCCAAGAATTCGAAAATTAGTTTTAAAGTTGAGAAGACTGAATCTAAATTAATTTTCTCAAGTTCTTCAAAAAAGTAAGTTTAATCACGTTGCAGAAGAACTTTATACTTCCTCTTTTACTTGACTAAGATGCACAACACCGTTCTTATTTCCAAGCATTAATATATATGAGAGGAAGAAATGAAAATTGGAGACTGTCCTCGTCGCCCGACAACACGGACAACTTTACGGCCGGCCCTGCTGCTCCGGACCAGACTATTGATCCTGACCGGGGATGAGGGAGACGACGGAGAGAAAACAGAGAGAAAGAGGCGAATAGAAGTAAGGGGTGCCACTCCATATTATTAACCCGTCGTGAACTCGTCTCCGTCATATAAATTTCGCGGCATTCCATTTACGCCCAGCTTCCCACCCCGCACGTTCCAAGTACGCGAATGGCAAAACGACTTTTCGTCAAACGACTGATGAGTTCTGGGTGCGAGGGACACGAGGGATCCGTAAATCCAATTGCGAAAATCCTGAATGTCGATGAAGAAACTAATCCTGTTGTCGCAGCACTGGTCCGTCCAGTATTCAATTACGTAATCTCAAAATCTAGAGATATCTACATTCGTGTGAACTCATTACAATATGATTATGGTAAAGATGTCAACGGTCATGATTAATTATGATAAATATTTACATGTCCCTGCTTGACAAATGACGAAATCTAGAATATATAAAAAATTAAGTGCCTATACGAGATTAAGATAAAAGCAAAAAATTAAGGAGTGGTAGATCTTTTTCGGATAACATATGTCTTTTTTGTTTAATGTGTCATGAAGGATAGATCCTGACTCGGGATAGATCCACCCACTCGATTCTTTTTTAATCAAGAGTTACAGGTAACAAATGAGTTTTAGTTTTCGATATCTTGTTCCATCCATGTCATCCAATTAAACTAGACTGTTTCGTTTCCTCTTCAAATATTTATTACACTATTCATTCGCAAAAACCTGTATATGTGAGTGCATATGATGTATAGATGTATGTGAGTGTCCGCGGTATATTCAGCTCGAGTTCGTGGGTTCGCTAAGCCCAAATGACTGTGCGGATCAGTCATCCCTGCGGGATGCAATACTTGTCATACTAGATTTTAGTGCACAGCCATCTACGCGGTCGACTTAATTTTCTGCTCATGTAAAACGTCATCGCGATTAACCTCGCTAGATTTCCCAGAAGGCAAAATAAACGAGAAAATCAAATCGATAATAACTATTCGATAACCTAACATTATTAAATTTCACATGCAATATTTAACGACGCAAAGAAATATATCAAGAATTTATGAAACTTTACTTTTTCAATATGAAAAAATATAAGAATAAAAACACTAAATTTTATATTCATGCAAGAATTATGATGACGTTATACAAATATCACACTCATATTTCTTGAATTTTTTCTCGACCTAGCAATACATCAAAGATGCGAAGAAAATATGACGAACGTTCATTGAACTATCGTTCAGCTGAGCGAGTAATATCTCGATCGTTAGCCTTTCTCGGGTCAAACAAATTTACACTTTCAGAAGGCTATTTCTTGCAGTTGATGATCCTACATTAATCCGAATCTATTTAAGAAATTTTTTGCAATCGTGGTAATTAAACTTACTTCAATGCACGCATTTATCATTCATTTTTGCAAAATGTGATTGCTTAGAAATGAGATATATGTATCGATACATTATTTAACGTTATTTAAACTCTATGATATTCATTCTTCATATTCTATATTGTCTAAGATTTGTCACTGCATATTCATTAATTCTCAAGAATTTTAAAAAAATTGACAGAAAAAAACAGAAAAATAAATTATGAAACGAGATATGTGTGTTAAATCCATAATTCTTTTTCTTTCCTTTTTCTTTCCTTTCTAGAAATATAGATTTAATCTTATTTCGATGACGTCTCACTCTTACATTTCATCACGTCTGGACTCACGTCGTCGCATTGAACAAAGACGATGGCGCAAGGTCGTTTGATAGAACAACGGTCCGTCAAGAGATCAGACCAAAAGCCTAATCCATCTGGAGCTCAGAGGTCGGTACGAAGACGTCCGAACTGAAATCTCATTAAGAACACCTCGATGCCCCGAGATTTATTAACGAGTTTATTCTACCCGCCTTAATACGCGCGGAGGCGCGACCGTAGTGGAGTCAGCAAGCCGAGTTGAACCGAGCCGAGAGCCGTAGAGTTTCAATTAGATGTGGTCATAATAATGCGCGATCCCCCGGCCCGCCGTGACGGCCGATGGTTGATGACCCGCCTGAACTCCAAGAGAAGAAATACCCATCACCCCGCGAACGGGTCCCCAGGCTTTTCCTTCCACCTTCGTGATACCGAGTTGTTAGTCACAGCGTTTCCGGGTTGCAGGACGAGATTCTTTCTACCGATCACGACGTGTCACGCCACAGCTTCGCGTATCCTTCTCTCTCTCTCGCTCTCTCGCTCTCTCTCTCTCTTTCTCCAGCTCTACCCTCTTGCCTCGCCCTTACGATCGCTTCTCCGCTTCAGGTTGGTCCTCTTCTTTTCTCTCTTCCATCTCTTTCTCTCATACTCTCTGGTTGAGAGCGCAGTCACCTATTTCAAACGACTATGCTCGACGGTCGCCTCAGGTTGATCCGACAGCGACGCACGAGAGAAGCCGATCGGTGCAATCAAATGGATCGGTTCACAAAGGTGTAAGGACCGCTCTTTTCCTTTTCCTTCTCTCCTCTTTTCTATATAGATCTTATTTGCCTCCTCCGACGGTTAGCGAAAGTAAAACGATGGATTATACGCGCGAATACATATGCATATTGCATAGGCGAGAGGGCGAGCGAACCAACTTCCAATATCTGGCCTACTTTCCGTATTTCAAAGATCGACCGAGATATTGCAAGAAGCATGGATTACGTTGTAATTGCGCCAAATCGCATGCTAGAAAATCTTACGTATATCGATTTGTTCGAGCTTCGCTTAAGCTTACTGTATCTAGGTCAGTAACTTCGATCAAAAGAACGTGGAAAAACGTTTGAATAGGATTTTCTATAACTTTTCGATCACAAAGAAAAATGTTAACTTTTAAATTTAAGTTAAAAGTTAAAATTTCAAAATACATTAAAATATTCAATTAAAATAAATTCAAACATTTTATCTACTCTTAAATATTCTTGTATACATATTTTCTTATTTTTTAACGTATGAGATCTAAAAATATAACGTCATTAATAAAAAGTCTCTTAAACTGTTATGATTTAAATAATGAAGAAATAACGACATTCAAAATATATTTGTCATATTTTTACGAAAAAAAAAAATTAATTATTAACTGTCACAGAGAATTTGAAGAAGGAATCGCAATGGAAGGCTTCTCGAATCGGATTTAATGAACTGTCAAGTATCAGAACCACCGGTAGACACGCGATTTTCCAGTTGAACATCCTCCCCGCGGCCTGTCCCATTGTTCGCGAATAATGCCACCCGTTGTACATGCGTGTTGTGCCGATTATGTCACGTATTGCAACGCGTGGAATGCATACAAACAAAAACGTCCCCGCACGCCGGTTCCAGGCCGCGAGAGACGTGTTTCCGAGGCAACGGCATTTCCATCCAGCGCCCAGACATGTCGAAAGTGCTGGCATTAACGCGAGAAGGAGGAAGTACGATGTAGCGGTGCCACGGAAACCGGACGGACGGTATCGAAATTATAATGTGAAAAGTAATGCGCGCGGCGCGTCTCGCTTTCTCGGCGATAATAGATTGCTTTAAATTATGTAATAAACACGATGAAAAATGTGCGCCAGGAAACAACGCCTGATGATGAAAGTCTTCCGTATTCGAGGGAACGAGAGTCTGTTAACGAGAGTCTGTAAAATCGCTCGGTATGCATAAAATGTGCATCGCACGGTTTACTTTTTAAATATCTAGATTGTAAACTCGCTCTTACTCGTTTACTTTTTGCTTCTATATATACTCTTGTATAAAATATTCGACGTAATTACCATAATTTCTTAGACGTAATTATTGCAAAATGTTTGAAATAACTAATAATAATCGCATCGTTTAATTTCAAAATTGAAAGTAGTTCACTTTACTAAGATAGATAAAAGTAGCATTGAAAAGAATTCGTTTCCACGCGTTGCGTTCGCTTCCACGTATTGTGATATTTATTCGTTGCAACTTTTCGCAATGTTGTGGGAAGTTATTGTTGATGAGCACGTTACTCCATATTGCATCTTTCAAAGACGTGCGAATTATAGTTCTCAAAGAAAAATCAAATTGCATGTACTTATCCATAAATTATTATAAAAACTACTAATTTAATGAATTATTATATCTCATCCTATTAAAATAAATCAAATTCGTTCTAAAAAATGTTTTCACATATTTTTTTCTTTCTTTTAATTTCTACGTTAATAAGAGAAATAAGTGTAGAAATAAAAAAGAAATTTGTAATTGTGACGATAATCTAATTAGTTATCATAATAGTATAATAACGGATATAAGAAAACTAATGTAACTCGTAGTTGAGAAAAGCACACATTCGTTATCTTCTTTCAGTCTTTTATCTAAATCTTTACGTGAAAAGAATTGTTATCGGAGAACAAAAGCAGGTAGGGTGAGAACGTTAATTGCCGGCGTTATGGCCGACTCGTACATCATCCTGGGGGATAGATTAGTGGAAAAGCGTGCGCAGGATGCGCCTGGCTGAACGAACGAATATAGCTCTCAGTTCGAAAACGGCGCGGCGCGTTGTTGGAGCGACTAATGGACACCCCAGGTGAAACCATCAATAACGCGAGAAATTCTTAATTAATTGCCGCATATGGTGGCTAATTAAATGCGATACACGCCACGACGCTGGCGGCAGACATGCCTCCCGCATCGTCCTTCCGCTTTTTCTCTCCTCTCCACACGCTTCCCTCCATTCCTTTATTTTATCCCTTTCTCCTTTTCCGTCTCCCCCCCCCTCTCTCTCTCTCTCTCTCTCTCTCTGTCTCGCTAATATATTTTTCTCTCATTCTATCCGTGCGCAATTTAATTTTTAAAATAATTTGCCAATTTATATATAAATGCATTTGGATAAAAACCAATAAAAATCTGTATGATTATCTTCATTTAGCCGTTGCAAAAGTGAATGAAAATATTTTCGTACGTAATGATCATACATAACAATTAAATATTATTAACAGGAACAAAAAAGAAATATATACAAATATGTTTACAATTCCATTATTATATCCAATTAAATTCTATAAATTTATGTATTTATTTCTCTATATATTAATGCGATTCTCTTTGTTTTCATAATTACACAATTCGATAAATTTAAACGTTAATATCAAAGAAAGACCGCAATACGAACGTCGCACTTTGTTCATGTTAAATTTTGTGAAACGTTTTCTTTTGACGTTAATAATGATGCATTTGAAATGTTGCTTTATCCAGACCTGCGTGCACCCGTTGGTACGTGCACGACGTTGTAGCTTATGGCAAGAGCGAGAACATTGGCATGCAACCTGACAGGTCACGACAGAATGTTCTTGGCATCCCAACGGCAGCAGATTGAAGCCGTGCACGAAGCAGCCGTCGCTGTCATGGCCACGGGGGATCTTCTAGTATCGAATTTTTTTTATATCTTGGATTCCTTTGAACGCTATTGTTAGATATAACCTGCTATGCACGCTAAATATTCCAAGGGGTCAACAACTACTCGGACTTGCACACAAACGCGTCATAGATTTTTATATTTAACCGTTTTGCTTAATCGTAAAACAAAAAGCTTTTGAAATAAAATTAAACAAAAAAGCTTAAAAACGTTTAACACATTAAGTGTCATATAAAATAGTCACACATTTAGAAATGTACTGCATTCAATGAAAGGTAACAATTATAAATTCATAAAGAGACCCGATTAATGTAATTATTGAACTGTACATGTAAAATTATAATTATTTTCAATAATTTGTATATTTTTAATAATTTATTGTGTAATTATTAAATAAATTATCGTTTTATAATAATTTCGCATTCGTTATCAACAGCTCTTTGTTTGGCAGAAGATTAATCTCTTTTTAATAAATGCTAATCTGTTCTCTTTACGTCTATCTTATTTAATTCTTTCTCCTGTAAGTTTTTTTTTTTTTCCAGAAAGATTCTCACGGAAGATTTATAAGATTTTCAGATTTTCTTTATTGTCCTTCTTATTTGCGATAAGCTACTGTTATTAAAGTTACTATTATCAAGTAGTTATACGTACATATGAAAATGAACTCAACCGTATTTTATTACTCGCATCTCAGATTTCTTTCCGGTCCGATATTCATACAGGACACAGGCAGCCGGTGAACTGTAGGCATCACGGAAAATGAATCGTCGCTCGATCCTCGTCGCTCCGAGCTCTCGCATGCACCTCTCCACGCATCGATGCGTGCATTCGAAACGCCGGAGAGACTTCTAACGCTCGACGGCGGCGAACGTTACAAGGAGAGTTACCCGGTCCCGGATGACTCGTTAATAAACCGCCGCGGTTTGGCTTGGCTTGGTATCGCGTGTCACGAAATTCCATTTGTCTGACTCATATGTGAGAGAATGCACATATCACGCGAACACGCGTTATTATGCTCGAGCGCGTGCGTTTATCCGTACACATCATCTACGTACACGCGAATATATTCTATCTAAGATGCACCCGATATCGATCGTGAGACGCTCGATCGCTGTCAACGTACGAATTGTGTCGAACTGTCGAACATCGGACGCGAAATCAATGTTGTGACATATTCCGTTTTATTTTAATCAAAACATACAAAAATTATATTAAAAAATAAATATTAACAATAGAATGTTACATAAAATTCTCAAAATTTCTCAAATATCGGACACAAAATTGACTTTATTACATACGCATGTATTCCATTTTAATTGTTAACTCAAAACATACAAAAATTAAATTAAAAAAAAATAATAAATTCATATTACATAGAATCCCTACAATTTTATTAAGTATATTACTGTGTTTACATACTTGCAAAGATAAGATAATCATTACAAATTATAATTATTATAATTATAATTTAATTTATAGTTTGAAAAGATCAACGCACGTGTATAATTATCACATGTTTAAACATCTCTCGTACAAATTCATCATATCATCAGATTTGAAAGGATGATTTCGGACTAAGGTTAAATATTTAATCATTCAAATTATAATGAGAGCCGTTATGAACTTATAATCTTCGTAACACCATGACGCGAGTAGACCATGATAGAACCTGTCGACCGAAAAGCAATCAGTGCAATCAACACAAGGTAATAATTGAGCGGCTTAATAGGACCGGCGCGTGATCTTAAACACGTGTTTCGAACGCGAGCGGAAGAAGGTGAACGTACCTTTACAACGTCGCGGATACTGTTCTTCGGCCTGCTCGTTCGAGGCTGGTACAGCAGGCTAGTTACACGTTCGCGTGCTTTCCACTCACGTGAGTGCCGCGTAATGCTTAATATTTCACTTAGGAACGCGCGAAACGCCGGCCGCTTTTCACGATTATCTGCTTGTCGACCATATTTAAAGACACACGTATCGTTTTGACCGTAGAAAAATATGTAGAAATCAAACAACTCGATCTGTCCTTGATAAGAACTTAGCGAGAAGAATAACCATTGAACGTAATAATTTTCTTACGTATGCAATCTTTACTTGCACGTGGCCACGTATAATGTAAATGCGAGTTCCGATCTGTTATGTAATCAAGCGGCCTTTCGTGTTTGAGAAGGTAGTAACGTATGTCGGAAAAAGTCAGAAGGTAATGTACATACAATATCCCATCTGCTTCGAAACGTTTACTCCCCATTAAAACGTTTCCCGTGTCAGCAGGGAACGTAATCGTACAATAAAACGGCAGTTATATTTCTATAGAACATTGCACGATATATTCGCGCGAAGTTTGCCTTTTACACGGACAATGTTACGCGGAACTAAGCTAGCTGACAAAATTTTAAAAAATGTATATCATGTTGCGAACCGGCAACATAAAACGCCGCTTTAAACCTAATTTATTCAAAACAGGCTCGTGATGAGTTAGCTCGTTTTTACGTAATATCGAGAGTAAAATAAAAGAGAGAAGCGCAAGGAAACGCAAAGGAAATTATGAAAGGCTATTAGTCATTTACATCGTTATTCTCGTAAAGAAGTTATCTATGGTGCACGCCCTTCTCAGCGAAAGGGCTAATTAGACGAGAGCGTACCGGAAGATTAGAGCGACCGCCCGAGTCTCCTCTTCCTCGTCTTCGCCAAGTAGTAACGGTAAATCGAGATCAGTCAACCTCCGGGCGAATCGAACGACAAAGATGACGATGACGATGACGACGAGCGATACGTTCATGTTATCTCTTCGTGAACATTCGTGCATTTACATTTACAACAGCGTATTATTCTCGACGCTTAAATTGCCGCTTCGATGTTTGCGCGTATAGGAGAAAATTTCTCCGATAGTATAATCCGCGAATGGTGGACAGGTCTAATTTATGGAAGGCAACTAATGGAGTGGAATCGGCATATTGGCCAGTTCGATATGTAGAATAGGCAGAACTAGCGCGATTACACAGCGAGCCGTAATTAATATTTAACAGTATCGTGGGTGAAGATTTGCACAATGCGAGCACGCGTTAACGAGCAATCGCGTAATCCGAAGCAATGATATAACCCACCGTAGGCTGTCCGGTTGATGAAAAAAAAAGAAGAGAATAGTTGCGTTATTATCCATTACAAAGCAACACCGGGCGCATATCGCAACGCAGGCCGGTTTTAGGTGGGTGGTGATACTCCATAATGTATAGCGCGATTTCCATATCGGCCGTCGAATGACAATAAGCGTTCCTTGAGCACCTCGCGCTGGATGCTTGTATCTCACAAATTTCACGTCATGCTTCATCGTACTTATCTCGACGAGAAAAGTAAGTCTAAAGTGGAATAGGGAAGTAATGCCCCGGGTGGAAATAGCGATGTATCCAAAGAAAATCTGAGAGACAAACAGCATCGTTCTTGTCTGATTGTGAGATATATTATATAAGAAATGTTCCGCGTAAAATTGAATGAAGCTAAAAACTGATTTGGGTAAAATCCAATTCTTCGTTTTTCCCAGAGTCGAAATATATAAAGTCAAACATATAAAGTCTTGCAAATAACACGCGGTAAGTTTGTAAGCTAAATTTAAATTTGCCTATATATTTCAAGAATAAATATTTGTCGTGTGCAATGCAAGCAAACGCACTGTTAGAAACTGTTTGCGAATTTACAATACCCTTATAATAAAAACGTGCAGTAAATTACAAGCCATATAACGTTTTGCTGTGATTTCACGATATTTGTAAATTTACAAAAGTGGCATGCCCGCGCATACGTATTAGAGATTTGCATATACTTTACCACATAGCGTTAATGTAATTTCACGATATAGATATGTTTTAATTTACAGCACATTTAATTTACATTTTTTGTCGGATAAAAACTTCCAACGCTTTTGGAAGTTTTCAACAGAAATTTCTTACAGTGAAGTCGATCATCAATGATGCGTGCACACATCGAAGAAAACGCGATTTGGCGGGTAAAGACGGATCGCACCGTTACGTTTTCGTCGGCGCGAATTCGTAGAAAAACCATCGATCCTACCGTCTCGATAAATCGATACCACCGACGGCGCGCAGCGTGCGTCATAAATAATTTATCTTGCAAGGCTAGCACGTTGTACAAAGGGAAGGGGTTTACTCACCATAATCGGAGCGCGATCTCGCCGCTCGGATGCAGAAGAAGGTGATCCGCCGACCGCAGCATCTGCAACGAGAAAGAAAAATCTCTTTCATCCGCGCTAATTCACCGTTAGATCAATCGGCGCGATATGCTTCCGGCACCGCGCACGCAAACGCGATGCTGATAGACTGAAGGCAGGAGGGGGGGGGGGGGGGAAGGAGATTGGACAAAAAAATCAGGAGATTGGAAATATCGTAAATTTCAGAATGGCAGAGAGCACAGAATGTGAACGTGATAAAACTGGAATCTCCCTCGTGCGAGAAAAGCGCGCTACTCCGCGCCTCATCGTCGTCAATAAAATCGCAGAAAGGACGACGCTGACCTCTCCAAGCAGCACGGATGAGACGACGACGACGACGACGACGACGACGACGACGACGACGACGACGATTCCCCGCGGACTCCGCAAGACATCGCAGTGGACGCTACTACCCCGGGTTGTTAACGTGAGGATATTTCCACGGGGAAATGGTCTCGCACGGCGTGCCTTCCCGCGAGATTATCTCTACTTCAAGATCATTGAGGATCGCATAAATAAAGCGCAATTCAAGAAACGAGCGAGCTACATTTGCTACAGTCGGAGGGAAGAAAAAGAACGAAGGGCAGAGAGTAAAAATGAGATCCAGATTCTCTCTGGTTTCAACGCGTCTCAAAGCAGTACGTAAACACGTGTACCGGGAAATTCCAGTTTTACAGATGTTTAAAGTGAAAGGATATTTTTTATAAAGAATATTAGAGAATATTTTCGTCAAGAAACTAGGTTAAAGAGCTTGTAGATAAAAACAAGTACAAAGAACTTAGTGCCAGAATCTATATTTCGGTCAGAAACTGATTTTGCTAACTTATATCTTTATTAACACATATAAAAAATAAGAGCATAAAAAAACCACAGCACAACTTATAGTTTGTGATATTTAATTATTATTACATTAATTAAAACATTAAACGTTTCGGCCATAATCTGGCCATCTTCAGTAATTCAATAATATTCTTAAAACGTAGAGTTACATCTAGTTGACATTAAATTCAACAGTCGAGAGTCGTAATTGAATAAACATGTTCTTTTATATGTGAAGATGCTTCATACAGTAATGTTACAACGCCAATTTCATATTAAGAAAAGTGTAGAACAAGAATTTCCAGATTCTGTTTTACAGCAAAAAAACCAAACGATGAATCTCGAGTATTTCTTTTACACAATTAGAATTTTGTCGTGACATTATGTGTTGTTATTTTGCAAATAATTATAAAAGTTATAAAATGGTTTAATGTTTTAATTAATGTAATAATAATTAAATATCACAAACTATAACTTGTGCTGTGGTTTTTTATGCTCTTATTTTTTATATGTGTTAATATTAGAACCACGTTAGTTTCAAGATATATATATCTTTATTATTTATCTTTATAGGATAGGAAATAGTGCGCACAGAAAAAAAATTAATTGGGTGATACAGCAAACCTATAACTTACTGCTCGAATTCAACATCTGTAACTAAGAAGATTTGATGGTTTAACAAATCGCTAATGTTATTCAGCTGTCAACTACTTTAACATAGAAAATTGACTGTCTGTATATTACGACGTAATGTAGATTTGCTGAATCAATGAAGTTTTCCGTTTTTTTTTTCTGTGTGCCTAAAATTTGATGCAAGAAATACAATAAAATAGTGAATTATGACAAATCTCACTTAAGAAAAGCTATAAGATATTAAAAATAGACTCTCATTCCCTAAAACTAACTAAATTAACTATTGTTTTAAAGGAACAAATATTACGTTAGAAGAGAATATTACGAGCCCTTCGGGAAGACGAAGCCTTCCCTTAAAACGTGCGTGTCGAACGAAACCACATCAGCCGACTTTTTTCCGGGAACCGTTCGGGAATCGTGCAGGAAATCGTAGTTCGTAGGGAAGAACCATCGCATCGGTTCCGTTCGGGCAACCGGAATTAGCGTCGTTTATTTTTCCAGTCTCGAAAATCTTAAGTTCAGACTGTACCATGCTATCGCTCCTTCGCAGCCGCGAATTAGTACGCTATAATTTGGCCACGGCGCACATTAATCTTCTTATCGTTCGACAAGGAAATAAACCAATCCCTGGCGTGCCTCGTAAAATATATTACTGCAATATGTATATTCGCGTGGAATGTATATACATGTATTATTAAATAATTTCGTTTCGCCTAACAATGGTAAGAAGCGTGTGAATAAGCGTCACTCGATATCCTAACGCGTTTTTTCAGGTCTTCGTTATTAGTTCTTTCGACACGTGGTAGTTTAAGATTTCCATTCACACGATCGTTAGAGATCAGCCTTGAAGCGCTTTATAGCAGCTTCGAGTTCGAATATTTGCCGCTCTCTCCCGACAAAATCAACACGTTGAAAACAGGCGGCTGCGCGTAAAATTCCACTGGCATCGCTAAACGTAAGTGATATACGTATAAAGAGAGGCTCTTGTGTCGTCTTGTGAGAATTACGATTTAGCTTGCGAGTAGCGCGAGTAGCGTTACACGATACGATCATTATCGTCGCGGACTTTTCTAGACTGTTAAACCTGCGTGACAGCGGCGTAACGTTATAAAATCAAAGGAGGATAAGGAGCGCCGTGCGAGATAGGCGACGTGCATAATAGTGTCGGATGATAAGAAGATAAGAGCCTTAGAAGCGTGTATACTCGGTGTCAAGTTTTCGTATCACATGCTTAGTTGGTCTTAGATTACGACTAACGATACTTATGGGAATCGACGGGCTCACTTTCTAGACGGTAGAATTAAACGCGTACGCAACAGACAGAACAATACATACTCGACGAAATGCTTAATGAAAATCTTTATGAGACGCGAAACCTTCTCTTCCATTTATACAAATTAACTCTTCATGATACGAGGCTTTAAAGATCTAGATGATTTTCAATTTTCAATTATTCTGCCTCAAATTCGGATACGTACAAAAAAAGTGAACAACGTTACGGATCGTATCATTGATGTATTCTTGAATGCGGAGTATGTCAGAATTTTTTCAGATATTATTTTTTTTTAGAGTTCAAAAACCCTTTGAAAAACACAGACACCAATGACCCAGTTGGATTAGAAAGGCAGTGAAAAAAAAAACAACGGGCCACGGAGTATGGTGTAGAATTGTATTATGAAACTATCATAATTAATGACTTTATGAGACAATATACTAAAAATATGAAGCTAGATAAAAAAGATAAAAATACAATTATTTCATCATATTTATGTAAAAAAGAAATTGTAGCAAAGAATACTTAAAAAAAATGGTAAACTATTTTTCGCGTTTTGTACACACTCAAAAAGAGGACAAGACTGCTATAAAATATTTATGAAGTTGCTTTGTGCTGCCAAATTGAGGCGAAACGATGAGAAGGTTGATGCTTGCAGATGCATTCGAAACTCTGTCATGTAGGTCCATAAAGTCCCCGTTATTCCAGCACTAGCAGGTCGCTATTATCGCCGTTGTTATTATTGCGGTGTCCAATACGAACCGCATAACAATAACCGTCCGTGCACAAAACGTCGAGTAATGACTTCAATTTTAAATTAGCATACATGACTGACGGGCTCATCAATCCGCTTACGGTGTCAAAGTCTACAGTAACGCGTTGGTCAACACCTGTGCTTTTATTAAAACTCCATTGAAATAATTTAATTACAGATAATGATCGCTCGAAATTCTGGAATTAATAAACGGCCGATAAACGCGCGCTCGCAAAAGTTTTAATAATTAATAAATGATACACGGAACGACAATTTCATGACACCAAACGTCGTTACTGCGAAAGTGGATTGACCCAAATTATAATCGATTTAACGTCGCGACTACGTTGTTTTTACGTTACAGACTTTTCATCGTTTTCATATACATGCCACTGTTGTCAATGATACGCGGCAACATATATCGATCTTAGAAATATTAATACACATCATTACTAAGCAAAGCGATAACTGGACATGGTATATAAACCTGCAACCCCGCATCCATCGCCTCTGCAATCACGGTACACCGCGCATCTTTGCCGATAAACGACGACAACGGCGAGTATAACGGCGACAACGGTAGCGTGTAAAACGCGGGCGTGCTTATCCGTGGCGCGGGGAGATTTAATCTGACCGGCTATTATATACGTGACGTACAATAACGTCCGCTCTCGGTCTGCGCGATGCTTACAGAGCGAGAGCGAATAGAGACGTTCGAGCGTGCAACCGCGTCGTTTGCCTCGTGCGATGCAAAATCGATACTCGACCGCGCCGAGCCGAGCCGAGCCGAGCCGCGCGCCGGCCCTCGCACTGACCTATCGGGAGCATCGGGTAACTGGGTGAACCTTGTAGGAAGGCGATAATAAATTAATCATCTAGTTATCGTGTACATGGGCGTAATGACTATTCTGCAACCTTGCTGCACACATGCCGCCGGATAAGTTTCCTCGATCGGTGGCGCGTAGATTCCTACGCTCTCATCTTTCCTAGGAGGAAATACCGTCACGTATATACGTAGATCGAAATAGAAACACGAAGCGCAAAATAAGAGAACCCGACGCGACGTTCCCTGCAATTTACATGGAAGAATTGTTTATTATTGTATATGTAGCGCCTCCATTATCATCAACGGATCTGCACGACCACCGACTTAATATCGCGTACGATCGGAATTATCTAATAATTGTAGCTTGTCTCTGATTTATGTGTATACACTTTTCGAAATCGCCTTAATCACGCGAGACCTCGAAACGCTCGTAACAACAACAACGCATTTAAGAACGAACGCACAAGCGATAACCAGCCTGTGTTCACGCACGTTCGCGTTTATACGTCGTGTACGTTTTGATCGAAAAACGAGAATGAGACGAGTAGTAATCTCTACGGAGAATTTTACGACTAGACGGATTTTACGTATCTCATAGGCTTCGCCTTGTTATATAGTTTCCTACGCCGCTGTACGTCAGCCGTACCGTATATACTCGTGTCCTTTTAAAGGCGCATTCACACGTGCCTCGGCCCTCAGCCCGGGAAGGGCCTTTTCCGAAGGAAAGCACGGGGTTGTGCGTGCAACTCGGAACTATAAATAGGAGGAATACAGGCACGTTATTTCCCTTTAATCCGTAGAAATTGCGCGAGTTCGGGGACCGGTTTCCGCTAACGCCTTTCCGAAGACACGTCTTTCCGCGCGTCATGTCTTTTAATGCGTCTTTTAATGAAGAGGTTCCCACGAATATCCTAATTATCGCGCGAGATTATTATTACACGACATGCGTGTGTGCGTATGCCGTTAAACACTGGAATCTATTCGATCAATCGTCAAATCTCGATAAGTTGACTGTAAAATTAAACGCAAGACAAGATCTTAGTACTCGACAGTGGAATAAAGTGCGCTGAATTGAGGTAAAGATGCGAGTTGCGATGATACATATCGCGCGATTAAAACCTTATTCCTCGATCTACTCTCAAAAGTCTCAAATGATAATTTTCTTTTTTTTTTTTATTAATCACGTTTCGTCACACACCATTCCTGATGGTGTAAACCTGATACCGATTGCACGAAACACACGATAATCCGTCCGCAACATTCGTCTTGTGGATTTACTAATTTGGAGCGAACGAGTGAAAGGGACCGGTCAAATTATTTCGCTGATAGTTGTAACCCGTTGTTAAGTACGTTCGGCGAGAGGCCGCAGCCTTAAATCGCAAATGGTAATACGACGTTGATCGTAATGCGATATTAAGTATAATATACGATTTCCAAGTTAACGACGGTGCAGCTTGCAATCAGTCCTCAACGAGCTTAAACAAAGAAGAAGGTCGTCATGCGCGTCTGGCTGGTATCGTAAATTAAGATACGTGATTCTTTAAAGCATATAATTCTATATAAGAATTATTAAAATGAAGATTATAGAAATAATGAAAATTAAAGCGTCCAAAGCAACATTGATGTAACTCCTTTAAAAAATTGCAACAGCAAATTAAGTTTAATCTTCCTAAATTAAAGATTAATCTCTCCTCGTGTTCACAAATGGAAATTACAAATATTTAAACTTCTTCATTCAGAAACATGGACAGGATAAAATAATGATAACGCGACACAAGGTACTTTTCTTTTTGCGTCGAATATTATTACTTTTAAATTCTTTCTTCAATGTTTATCGCGAACATGCAACTCATCACCCCATCCCGAAGGGACGTCTTTGACACGAACGATATTTTCACCCATTAATAATTTATACACGACGTTTCAACGCGTTGTACCTCGTGGCGCTGTGGAGTGTAGGAGGGAGGCGTTTACGATATCTGCCGATAGTTTCATACTTTGTATCCGCATTATTACGCGTGCGCGTATCGGAAGGTAGATCCGCACGAGATAAGCCCGATCGACGAGCGGAGAGAGAAAAAGAAAATAGCTCGCGAGATTAATGGAGCCGACCGACCGTTCGCGCGCGCACGATAGGTCGAGGTTCTCAACACTTTCACCGAATAATACGTCGGCACGTAACGATCACTAATTGCATCTCGTAATTTTAATTAATCCGCGTCGCGTACAAGGCGTGCCGACAGGAAGACAGAAATTCCTGCAATCACCGACGTTGTACGAAAGACGTGAATAAGTGATACTTCCACGCGCGTAGCGCGTCTTCCGCGAAGATTCATCTCGCGTATTTCAAGTAAACAAGCTGCCGCGGTCTATCATAATGTCTTCCGATATTTCATTACGATTGCATAACCAACACCAACATGCGAGATCACCCGCATTATTAGTTATAGAATTTTTCAGTCCGTCATCGACAGAATTACGTTTGCCATGTTAAGTTTATCGTTCTATTGTCAAAGGAACTGTAATAAAACACTTTCGCGAAATACGTGAAAATTTATTACTTTACACGGGTGTGAATGAATAACTGTAACGAATAACGAAGTAATACGTAAAATAATGATACTGTTTTGACGTTTATGGTTACGTAATGTAGAAGATGTAAACGCGACTGACTGATAAATGAAGACATAATTATAGGTCTATAATGGATTCGTATTGCGAGCTGGCAGAAAGGTTTACGAGTAGGATTTCAAAATATTAACAGGCGTCCCGAAAAAAAGCCAACTGGTACGCATCTTATGAGAATACTAAATTATGAATTCTCTCATGAGAGACAATAGCGTGGAGAAAGAAAGAAGGAAATCGCGGGATTTATACTTACGAGAAGGAGACGCGTAAAAGGCGGGAACTTTTCGATTCCTTTCTTACGATCTATTTCACAAGGATTCCACACTTACGCGCGCGATTCCTAATTCTTCTTACACGCGATCTCGTAAACCTCCTGACGGACCTCATCAGTTTTGAAAATCCTCCTCGTAAAATATAGCGGATTTTTTCGATCCGTGCGACACGCTGATCGATGAGATTATAACGAGAAACGATCGCCCGAAGCGAACTTCTCTGTCGTCGTTATCTTTGATCCAAAGCTATACTTTAGTTATACTTTAACGTAAGAGAAACTCTCTATCAATTTCGATTTACTATCGTAATACTTCAAATCTAGCCGACGCGACGCCATTCTAATGCATATCGAATCAATTATTCTTACAAAAAATTTTTCGTTAATCTCTTCATCTGAATTCGACATTCATATAATATTATACATCCAAACAAATAGAAATATTCCCATAAAATTGTAATTTAGATTAAAATTTATCTTCAAATCCTTCCAAAAATTTTATATAATTATTATATGTATTAAATATTGATATAAATAATGATAAATACGGCTCTGAAGGTAAATTTAATGTAAAAAAAAAGGAAGGATATTTTTGATAGCAAAATAGATTTGTTATTAATATAGCCGTAATAGAAAAAAATTCTTGGAAATATGTCATCGATATTTAAAAGAAAGCAAAAATTGCCAATTAAAAGCCAACGCGGTTAGTCATTATTGCTCCAAAATCTCAACTGAAACAGCTACGAAATTTTATTTCGCTTTAATATAATTCATTCGACATAGCAGCATTAAAATCTCTTCGTATCATTCTCATTTTTGGATTAATATGAGATGGCTTGTTCCACTGACGATACATTGGTTGAATTAATTGTATAATGACTGGCGTTTATACATTGGTTTATCTAACAATTGATCATTGCTATAATACACTTTAATTATGGACTTTTTCCTGTCCGTAACTCTGACTTCTGCAATAATTAGATGACTATTATGCAAGATATCATCCGCTGTTCACATGTAACTATAAGACATTCGCTGTCATTCGATATATTTATGTATTAACAATAGCTTGTATTATTTGCATTTGCATTGAGAAAAACCGAAATCGTTGATCGAAATGAATGTATACACGTTTGTTAAATATTAATAAAAATTTCTTTGCGCACCGTTAACCGCGTTGGCTCTTAATTAGCAATTTTTGCTTTCTTTTAAATATCGATGACATATTTCCAAGAATTTTTTTCTATTACGGCTATATTAATAACAAATCTATTTTGCTATCAAAAATATCATTTGCAATTCCTAAATTTAGACTTGCGAAAATTATTAAGTACACAGAATATCGATAAAAAAATATCTTTTATCTTTCTTTTTCCTTCCATTAAAATTCTATTAATACGCATCAAAATAATAATACCCACGACACTGACATTACACATATTGCTCAATAATACACGATTGGAGCAAAGGATTTAAATCAGTTCGGCGTGAATCGATTTCCTATCTCAGGGCGGATTAATCGTCGATAGAATACGTGGGCTACCGGATCATTCTGCCCACACTTTATACGCGGTCCACGCTTCGCCGACACGTAAGTTCGAGTGGGTTACACCATATATTTTCTTCGTTAACCCACTGGGAAACAGGACTAGCGCACAAGTAGGAGAGAGAGAGAGAGAGAGAGAGAGAGAGAGAGAGAGACAGACAGAGAGAAAAAGAGACAGAAGAAAGAGAGCAACTGGAGAGATCGGCATTATAAAGTTGGATATGCGGCTGCTTTATGTCGCTCGTACTTTTACGTAATACAAGCTCACTTTAAGAGGTAAGTTTAGTTTCGCATCTTCAAAAAGATGACACCGCTAGGTAAACGAATATACAAAACGCATTCAAACAAGATGTTATGGATCCGATTTCGAAAGCGGATAATCAAGAGAGAGAGAGAGAGGTTCTGCCTATTTTTTTTTCCTTGTAGATATGATTACTCATGGCTGGTAAATTTCCTTTGTCTGATATGAAAATCGTATTCAATCGATAAATTCATATCGTATAAATAATTCGCTATTAAATATGTAATGATATTAATGTATTATTAAATATGTAATTTGTTTTTCAGATTGGGTGTGCCCGAGCTAGTCAACACAAATTCCGAATGTATAAGCGCGTACGATTTGCGTACATTAATCGCGTAGAAGTGAAATTTGTAGAAAGGTATATAACTTTTTATCTCTCTTAATTTTAGATTTCCTACAGTAGCAACCACGCATGCAGAGTAATGAAAGTATTTCAAAGTGCAACATTAATAAAATTAATTAATTCTACCTTCGAAGCAAATTCAAGTAAAATATTCATGCACGATATAAGTAAAATATACGAGAAGGAGCTCCATCTTGTAAAGCTTCCGATTTATGAATAAATTTTCTCAAATGCGAATACCTTGGCAAAATAGTTAATAAATTAAAAACTGAATATTCCTGTAAGATACGGGAAATAAATTATCCCGAGAGAAACCGTACATTTTACAAGTAACTATTATTTTCGGAGAAATATAAATGGAAATACGCAGCACGCTCATCAAGGTATAAAAAGCACATTAAAATCATCAGCATGACGAGTGTCGTGTACGCGACACACGAGAGCGCATAAATCTCGACGTTGACACGTACGCTGCACCATGCAGCCCGATTTCCGACCATTGTGCATCCGCGCTTCCCGGTTTTCTCTCCACCGAACGAGCGACGCTTCCTTGCAGCGTAATTGGGAAGTTTCCGAGAGACTCGTTCGTTCAATGATCGGTCGATCGATCGATACCACCGTCGCGGTAGCGTCGTAGCACCGCAGCCTGCGCAAGAACCTTGGAATTCCGTAAATTCCTGCGGTACCGTTTGACGCACCCTGCGTGTACGCTTTTACACACGAGAGCTTCTTTCGACACTACGCGCAGATCCTCCAGGGTCAATGGCGTAGAGTGTAGACGAAGCTTCGAACTAAGGAAATTCCAAATAATAGTCACCACGATTTCACTGAGATAAAATCTATACCACCATCGTGATTCTTTTTATTGAACCAATAACGTAGATAAGAATCCAATCAAAGCATCGCGCCAATCATCACTAATTAATCTGACACGAATTTTGAAGTTGATCCACGAAATAAATACATGACGCTTATCTTTTACGCGAGTCAACTATTCTCTATACGATATGTAATCAATTCTTCCATACGTTTGTCGGTGATTTTTGTCGTAATTATTAACGATAAAATTTTCATCGCAGAAAGACTTTAAGCGACTTTAGATTAATTTCAAGGCTTTCGCTTACGCTATTGACTTCGGATATGTAATCGCGGAGCCACGCACCGTACTGTCGAACACAGAGGTCCGCGCGTGTACACATATCTTTAATATCTTCGCGGCGAATCGACATTCATTAGGATGCATTGGCATTCTTTCTGGCCATACGTACTCAGGGAAGGAACGAACGGATAATGGTAGAATCTCTTCCTCGTGCGGCCTTAACGACCAACAAGTCTACTCTATCCCGCACATCCCTAACGTCCCTGCATTGTACTTCCGCCGATTAGCTACGAACAACGACTAATAGTTCAAGTTATCATTTTGCCAGCGCACATCCGCATAAATCAGATTGCTATTCCCGACAATTTATATCCTCGCAAGTGTAGAATTAATCAAACTCAGTAGCTTAAGAACAAAAGTTACACGATAAATAAGACTTTATTTAGAATTACGAAGGTTAAAACAAGATTAATTAATTCTGAAATAGCTGCGAAGATATGTTAATTAGAATCGCGTCAATAAATATATACCTATTATTAACGGACATAATACGTATTGTAAATTATAGCGTGTAATAATAAATAAGTGCAACTCGTAAAAATAATCATTTTGCGGCTCTAACCGCAGACGACGCCGTGAAACGCGTTATTTTTACCGCGTAATACCTGCGTAACAAATCGACAGTATGCAGAAATAAATCGATTCATTGCGTACGCGGTGCAGCATTGAGAAGAAGTGCCTGGCTGCATTGGTGCGGATGACGTCAGCAGTGACGATTGATTAGACGGAAATAAGCATCGAGGAGCCTATATAACCCCGCATTAGCCTAATGACCGCAAACGCAGGTGATCCGGTGATCTACGATCGATGCTCCCCCTCCCCCCCCCCCTCTCTCTCTCTCTTCCCTGGCACGTAGATATCCGCAACAAGATATCCGCGGTGAATCCTATGGATAATCGCCACGGGATCACGGTCACGGATCCTGAGCTCGCATTCGTCGTATACGCGTGTTTCGCGAGATAACAAGTTGCTCGCGCGTTCTCGTATCGCTGAATGCGCTCTCGCGAGGCGCGTACATACGCGCCTGCTTATTCAAAGTTAAAAGGGGAGAGAAAAGAGGGAGGACGCCGACCGATAAGGTAATTTATATTCCGCGTTAAATACACACCGAGCTGTTTACTTCGGCCGCCGGTCTAGTAAACGGAGTAATGACGTTGCTTGATAAAGAACCTTAATCAAGCTCATGGATGATAAAGCGGGCCTAACGAAGATGTAAGCCCGGCGATTAACCGCGCTGGAAAATTTTTAACTGTCGGTTATCGAGATATTGATTTCGCGCGTCTCGTTGCGTCTACTGGAAATGTATTTGTTTGTTATGCAATGATCGCAAATACGTTCTAAAATTCCCCATACACGGAGAGAGGTTTTTCTTAGAATTTACCCCGAAAATATGACAGTCGTGGGACAACATTGTATTTCGAAGAATTTTAATGTAAATCTCTCTCATTCATTAATATACTATAATAAAGTACAAAATAAGTTTGATCAATTTTACTGAAGTGCATGGTAAAAATCTTTAAAATATTGCATTGTCCCACAACTATTTTCAGGGTAAATTTTAAAATTCTCTCCATGTACTGTAAATCTCTCTTTATATCCTAAGATACTCAGAAAATTGAAACATTGAATTCATATTTACAATTTTCATAATTTTAAATTTAAATTTATACACGCTATGTATTTTGATTCGTGCATTAAATTTAGGATGCAATATACATTTTTACTTTATATTATAAGTAATACTAACGCGACATTTTAATGTCTATATATATATATTAAATAAATTTTAAATCGGTCTCCAAATAATACGCAATATTATTAATTTAAAAATACATTAACTACTTTGTTTCTATGCATAGAAACAAACGCGGAGTCATGCCGGCAGCTTTTGCAGGCAATCGATTAATAATTAAATGCTCGTAATAATGATCGGCGCGCGCGCGCGTTTCTATGACGATTAATCGGTCTTGTGAAACACACACCGCAGTATGAAACGAACATATTTCACGATTATCTACGCCATTCCGTGCCACTTATCATCCCTCCTCGATGACAAGATAAAATGAATTTCCACGTATCAAAAACAATGGTTTTCTGTGCGTGAATTAAAACCGCGAACTATTTAAAGACAATATTGTATAATTGTAGTTGCAAACGCGTGTAATACACAATGCATGTATCAAGCTAAAATCAATGTAAGTGTACAAACTTGCAAAGCTGCTCCCGAAATAATCAAAATAGGAGAAATTCAATTAAGGTGCAAGAGAGCACGAACGACAGACAGCTGAATCAGCTAAATATAAAAGCGAGAGCTGGTGGTTGTGTTATTTTACGTTTCGAAAAACGGATAACGGATCGATAAACGGGCAATTAATCGGTAGTGGATCCAGTTGCATTAGCATTTAAAGGACCTGACGCCTTTTAAGACCAGGGGCTAAACGCAAAATGGCATGGGAATTCATTAAAGGCAGAATTAATAACTCTACCGTCCGTCCATCAGTCTAATATGACTCTGTCTTTTACATCCCAGCCCCTTAGGCAGGGCAAAAGTCTTTGAACGTGCCCATTCCATCTTCTACACCTCTCGCTCTCTTACCTCTCCTTCTCGACCGATCCTTCCTCTTGGATCGGAGAGAAATCAGATTCCCTCCGTCTCTGTATTCATCCCGCCGACGTGGACCATTATTATCGCTCCGCGTGTATTCGCAGAGCGATTTAGCAATACAAATCGATACGGAAGACACGATTCATACAACTACAATGTTTCTTTTTTTTTTCGCGCAAAGGCCGCTTCTGAAATATTATCGTGGCAAGCCAATTAACTTTTAGCGTCTACGCGATAAATATTTCAAGAGCCAAAGATTAAAACTGAATTTTTTTATATATCACTTGTTATCATTTTTTACTTAGATAAAAGTGAAAGCGCAAATCGGTGCTATTTTTTGTTTTAATGAATTTGTTAATACAAATTCAACGACTTATATGTATTCATGTATGTACACACGATTTATTCAAATTACATTCGAATTGTATATCCACGATACGGAGTCCATCGTTTCAATGGCTCTACCGTTTATCATGTTTTTATCCGCGCAGGAAATAAATAACGGTGTTTCACAGATTCTATTTATCGTGTAAATACAGTTTTAAAATTTCTCATGCTGCATTAAATTTATATTTGCGCAAATTGTCTGTCGGAAGCGTAACTTCCAATTGTTTGCGACGACTGTGCTACATAAAGCACGGACGATCGCACCTTAAGGCTATAATATATTTATAGTCGTTACTAGAATCTCATTTTAGAAGTACATCAGCTAAGATGCTTGGAAAAAAGCGTTATATTCTAAAACGCGAACGATTCAATTACATTCAGTTACATTTTGATCAGAAATCAATTTCAGAGGCTCGGTGGAGAAGAGGAACGATATAAAATGGCACAGGAAACGTATCACACAACTGTCACGAAAATAAACGATTAATTCTGCAACTACAAAGAAATAAATAATTTATTTAGCCAACAGATCAGCCTAATATCTCTTTCTTTTTCATTTTGCTTCCTCTATTGATACGACACTTACTCGTTATAATACTAATCACGCGATTTAATAAATACCGACGCCCAAATTCTTTTCAAAGTATCATAGTATTGTACATATTTCGAAAATTTTTCGCGATAAATATAAACTTTCTTTCTGCCGTAAAAAATATTTAAAATGATCTAAAATGCCATTTTTTTTTGCCAAATTTACCTCAATTTAAGATCCTGATGTTATACAAATTTTGCCAAAAATATTATGTTCAGCGCGATTCATAAAGCGTTTGAGATATATATATATATATATATATATATATATATATATATATATATATACTGTGATACTTCGGAGAGAAAAAAGTAACTTTTTGTCGAACAATGTAATTATTTATTAATTAATAAATCAATACCTACGGAAAGATCGCACATATTATTAACTATTGCGCGGCGTTTTTACATGATATATCGATCCTTTATATGCAGCACGCATATTCCTTTATTCTATTGAAAGAAACTAACGTGAAACATCTTTCGATAAATAACTACATGTCATCTTAATGTGCTTACGGATCATAAATCGCAGGAGTTACTCGCGCGGTCTACTAATCAATTGTAGGGAATAATCGCGCGCGCGCATTTAACGTGGTACTTGACTTAATCGCATCCTGAATAAAACTATGATAAACAGAATAGCTTCAACTGCTACCTGCTGTTTTGAATCTTGCCGCATGAATGATAACAATGTGACCGCGCGTGAACAGTAGCGGGCTGAACGATACAAAAACAGGAATCAAATATCGAGCATCGCATGCCTCACTTCATGGAAATATATACATAATAATTACATATAACGTTCTATTCGTTTATAATTATTCGGTCAAAATTCAAGGTCAATATAATTTTTTAAAATTAACGAAGCAATTCAAACGCATACAGAGTAAACTATCATTATTATTCATTTCAAAGTAATTTTTTGATATAGTAAAAGAGATACGGCCAAATTAAATTTTAATACTCCTGACGATTAGAGGAAACAATTAGAGAAAAAAAGATATAGTTTTGTTGATAGGATTATATTTACTAAATAATATTGACTTTGTTATACAAATCGAAAGAATTGAAGAAGTTTATATACGGAGAAGTTCATTTGTGTGATTAAGAATTACGGCCGAAAGAAAAATGCGCCCCGACCTAATCACGATCCTGTCCCCAACATAACCACGACCCTATCTACGACCTAACCACGACCTACCCCGACTCTTCCCCGACCTAACCCCGACCCAACCCCAATCTTGCGACCGACCGTAACTTTTCATATTTCAGACAACGGAAAAAGTATAAATATATGTGTAAATATGATAATCAGGAGATGATACCATCAATAAATACGTTAATGTCACCAGGATAAAGATTCGAACGAAGAACGGATGATCCAGGAAATCCACAGGGATGATCAAGTCAATACACAGGAAGAGATCTGACAAAGACTGATAGAAATTATTAATAAAAACGTTTTATATTCAGATACTTGTAATTATTTTTATCATATATATTTATATCTTTATTTTGATATGTAAATTTTGACGAACTGTAGTCATACATTTTACGAACTCACTCATCGTCTAAAATATAACTAATTCTATTTATAATATACCTTATACAAAATTCTTTTCCGATTTAATATCCATTAATATTCGATATATGGGATTCGTAATTTATTAATATATACTTGTAACAATCCCCTTTCAGAAATCAAAAAAAATTCTAAAAATTTAGAAACTGTATTTCAAGTAAAACTTTAATTGAATTTTTTCAAAATGCAATTATTAAATTGTACGAAAATTGTTTCAACTGATTTCTTTGGCAGAAATGCAATTATAAATACGAACTTTAATCGCAAACGGAATAACACGCATGCAATTTGTAATTGCAAGTTCACGTTCGCGAATTATGACGCATTCCATACGCTTGAATGATCTATAACGCTAAGTATATCGCATCTAAATGCTTACTCTCTCTCTCTCTCTCCCTTCCTTCCCCTCTCCCCCCCCCCTCTCTTTCTCTTTCCTTCTCTTCATCTCTCTCTTTCATAAATACGGAATTTGAATGCAATTAGAAAGAAAACGGCGTGGCGCGCAAACAGGCAGTTATACGAACAATGCTCGATTTATATGTTAGGCGATCAAAGCACGAGCAACTTTCTAGTCGCGTGTTGCCAAGTAGCTAGTAAATCGCTCTCGGCGTTCCTAACAACTAACGTAGACTGAATGCAATAACAAACAACGGTAACCCAGAAAGATAGAAAAAGCGAGCGCTTATCTTCGAACGCTCGCGCGCATATTGCATATTTCTATTCGAAAGACTGGTACTTAAAGAAAATAAAACAGAATAACATAAGTATCGTTCTTCGTTTCAAAATACATATAATACGTATTACATCTCTATGACTGGCCTCCGCAACAATGCAAAACTCTTCTTATTATCTTTTCAATAATAACGTTCGACAGTTATTATAACATATTAAGAAATAAAGGAAAGATCGTCTCTATTATTAAACTAAATAATAAAATGTAAATTTTATACGTTATACTGACTCTCATATAATCTGGATACCTTGAGGATAAATTATAAAATAAGAACTCGGCAAAACACATACCTACACACAGCAGCTGTGAAATTTTTTGCTCGCATGAAACGCGGCTAATTAGCGTAATTCAGACTGCAAAGGGAGAGTTTACTCGCTGTTACGTTTTTCTGTTGGTCATGTTGCCATCGCATAACCACCACCACCTACGCTCGACATGATCGCTTGCAAACAAGCCAATTTCGCGTAATGAGCGCAGATGAAGAGAAAAGTCTCACCTCAAAGAAGGAAAATTAAACCGAAGTGAAGTCGGCTCCTCAAATTTTGAAAAAATTAACTTTCTATAGCTCATTCGATTGCCCATCATTTGCATATGTATGCATATTTCGAATTTTCGTTTGCACACTTCTGGTTAAAAAGTTATTAAAAAACAATTTTGAGGGGCTAATTTCACACTAACCCCCTAACCACGAGCAAATCAGATTTATCTAATCTTGGAATGTGCAAACGAAAAATTATTATTAATTCATGCTATTTTGAGTATAGTATCTATGATTTGAACCCATCTACAAGAATCGACCATCCTCGTAACTTTAATTGTTAATAACTATTTAACTGAGGATTTGCAAACGAAAATCCATCGAATGGTGTCATTTTAATTTCGAAAACAAATTTTTTGCAGCCTGAAGTTAGTACCACCAATATTTATTTGTTAATAACTTTTTAATTAAACGTGTGCAAACGAAAAATTAACTTGTTTCGGAATGTACAAAAGAAAATCTATCGATTGAAACTAGATAAATCTAATTTAGTGGCTGAAAAGCTAGCTTATGAAATTAGCTTCTCCCTCTCCAAAATTGTATTGTTATAACTTTTTTAACAGAAGTGTGTAGATAAAAATTCAAAATATGCATATATATGCAAACGATGAGCAATTGAATGAACTATAGAAAGTTAATTTTTTCAAGAATTGAGGGAGCCAACTTCTCACGAGTTGAAAATAAAGGGTGCGAAGTGTGTTACATTGTTGGCGTCTTTACGATGTCACTGAAACGTTTCATATCGTACGATGCCCGATCAACACAGGAGAGGTGAATTCTAAATAATGATAATAACAACAAGAATGATGCTTGCATTATGCTACAATCGAGAAAGCCCGAGGCTCTAAGGTCCGAAGTGCAGAGAGAAATTCGCTCTCGGATGAAATCGCGTTCGTATTTCCCTCGTGTATGGGCGAACGTAAAACCAGCGAATTGACTGATAAATAAAAAGTATTTGACTTCCGTCAAAGGGAAGACACTCTCGGCGAGCGAGGAGGCGTTAAAGTTTTATGACGATGCCAAGAACATCGCGTCCTACCAATTTTCACGTTGACTCGACTCGTCTCAACCCAGCTTGACTTGTGCAAAAGTCAAGTCTGGTATACGCACGCAAATGAAAACCGTCTTCTTATAATGGTCGATCAAAATGTTTAACGTGTACGATTTCTCATGGTGGTTCTTGACGCAGTCGCATATATGCGTTTATCCGTAAAACGAAACTCGTTTGCTGACGCCATATATTGCATCCTGTTCGCATGTATTGTATATACAAGTACATTATTGTAAATTCATCTCAATCTTTCTCTTTCTCCATTCCCTCCCTCTCTTTCTCTATTGCTGTCTACACAGAAAAAATGATTTTACTAAAAATATCTAAAAATTTAAATATAAATTTATATATAAATCTGAAAATAATTATGTACGACGCTTAAGTTGATTGGAACGTTAAAACTTATTTCGCTCAACACTGCTCATCATGCTTCAGTGAGTCTGTCCTACATAATTATTTTGACGGTCCAACAAAATTATTTTCAAATCTATATCTAGCTCAATTTTTAGATATTATATTTTTGTCTTCTCGATTAAACGTATTACTATGTGTAGTACAGATAATTTTTAGATTTGTCCAAAATTTTAAATATTAAATGCAATCGTTATCACAATTATGAGGCTCGATGATGCAGTCAAAATTGTATAAAATGTTGAACTTGCCATCTTTGGTTATTGTACATTATTCGAGAACACCTACATTCGGCCATATGATATATGCGCGATTGTTCGAAAGATAATTCGATACCGGACATGATGTGTAATGAAATCAGATACTTCAACGTTACATCCGTAACGTGTACACGGCAGAATCACGCGCGTGCGCGCGATGGAGACTTTTGCAATCAGTCCGGATACTCTCGTGGGTCGAAATTGACTTCGCCGTCGCGTTAATCGCGCCTCGATCTATCGAGTACTCTCCCTTGTTCCGGACTCGAATCTATTGAACGGATCGACAGGACGCGAGAGAAGAGGCCGAGCACGAGAAATCGCCGCTCGTAAATCACCAAGTCACCCTGTGTGTATATTCCTGCACGAGAGCAGACTCACTGAAGTCACTTATTTTTTTTTCTCCTCCGCACGTGTGCTTACTCACACTCGAGACAAAAATAAAAAAGCAAGTAGAACCCGGCCGGAAATGCACACTTTCTCATTACGCGACGATACTTTAGTTTAAAAATATACAATATTCAACAACGAAATATTTAGCTGATACACCTCTGTGCGCGTCAAATTCTTTTACAACGATTACATTGTATCAATTATTATATTAATATTTTAGATAATAAGAATATTATTATAAATAATATTAAAATTAAAACAAGACCGTTTATATGAAGAATATTATAATTTTAATTTTTATTGTATAATAATATAAATTAATAATATAAATATCTTGATAATATTTTGATAATAAAATTCGATACGTAGTTCCATATACGAAACATATTCATTACCATATCATGTAGTCTTCAATTGAAAACGCTGAAGTGGAAGTTTCAAAAGAAAAATCTAACATCAACATGTACCGCAGGATACTTGTCGCGCAATTTTCTGCAGTAAAAGTTACCGTGTCTCCAGATGACAGTGACGATGCGTATCAAATGATACCATTCCGCTTACCGTCAGCGCGTTAATAATTACGGGCCTTGAGCGTGTCTAATGCTAGCCGACCTGCTTTAGATCGGCAAACGCAAAGTCGGAATAATCGACTTTCGTCGATAAATGCATTTCCGTGGCGGTCACACATACACAGAGATATAGAACGTTTTTGTGGCTATGCGTGAAAGTAATTAGATGTTTCAACGAGTATTTCCGGTTAGAACGAGTATCTAATGTAATTTTAATACAAGCCGTCGATTTTTCATAGAGGATCGGCCTTGACCACAATGCTCTAATGCAATTTATTTAATTTATTTAATTTACATAGTAGATAGTCTTTTATTATAAGTATTATAATGGATATAATTGTAATTACATACTCCTCGGAAGTTGAACAATGTGCATTATCACAACGAACATGCCAGTCTGCCAGTCTCGTGAGAAATAAGGGCGGAATAAATTAAATACATATTTCATTTACTCATTTTTTTCAACACGTTACGTTTTTTTTTATAAAGACATGCAATATGCCAATAAGTAGCATACAACACACGTGTGCTTTTTCGATTCTCATCATCAATCAACAAGGACAAAAAAAAAGTATCGCTACGTGCAACCGTGCCATTAATAAACTCGTCCCACCTTAGGATGATAATCAAAAAATTCCGAGGAACGATATTGCGTTATTAAGGCGCGCTTGCGTCGGCGAAGGGCTGCTATATCGGAAAAGCACACCTTGCGGTCCCGCATGATCATCATTTATTACGCACCAAACGGACCGAATACGCGCGCTTCTTCGACGACACAAATCGAAGGGGATAGAGAAAGAGAGGAGGCGTAACGAACGCGTGTTAATTATCTTTCACGGATTACACGATCAGGTACACGCGCCGGAAGTCACGCGAGTCGCCGCGTGTATTGGTATCTCTGGGAGAAATAAAGGAGAGACGCAGCGGACGAAACCAGGACGAAATGAGACATAAGCGGATTCCATGCTCGCGAAACAAGTTTATTCAAGTCCGCTGGGGTCCAAGCGATTTAATCAATCCTCGTGTAGTCGGTCATGGCCAATCAGATTATTACAATCGCTCATACAGATGTGTACTGTCGGATTAATAATTTTAATGCGCTATAGAAGATAAATATATTATAATACATACTCTGAATCATATTGCTAGCATTATTATATTGCGTTATAATTATATATGAAAACAAATCAATTTCTATTAATTAGTGCTAATAAATAAATAAATAATTATCGAATAAATTATAATCCTATAAATTTAATCCTATTAAGGATTTAAATAGAAGTAAAATCCTGATAGGTAGGAGAAAATCGCTTCGTCAAAATTAATACAGTCAATACAAGTTATTCGTCTCTGAATATAACTACGGTGATACGAACAGAAAGTATGACGTAACCTATCGATTTATCTTACTTGCGCCGTTCATCTAAACTCAGCTTTATTCCTCGAATGTAGAATGGATTATTAACTAACGCTATAAAGACATCTTTCAATAGATCCTTAATGGCTATCTTCGTGCGATGCGCTGCGCCACTACATCTTTACGATATTGCAATCTTCGACACGGAGAATATCTTCTCTCGAATTATGACGGATGACGGACAGACAACGCAGGGAAAACCACTACGGCACATCACACCAGGTCAGGAAAATATTGAGATACCGGAGGATTCTCCAGAAGAAGAGAAACCTTCGTATTCCTGGACATCGTGATTAAATTTTGGTGGTATGCGCCGTCGCGGTGATTCCTACGTCGAAAAAATATCTCGCAGCGAGAAGAAAACACTCAGGAACACTCTCTTGGGACATCTATCCACAGCTCCATATTCGACCACAAAAATGAAATGAAAAATAATAATGAGAAATGAAAACCATTTTTTTTCTTCTTAAAAAAAAAAAACATTTTACGAAATTAAAAGTAGCAGATTTTGTCCATTTCGTATATAGAAGATTGACATGAAAGAAAAAAACATAGCGTGTAAAGGAAAAGTAGAAAGCGGTAGTTTTGTGTAAAATATCGTCTGGAGAGATTCAAGATATTGAAGATAATAAAAACAAAGAACGTTCCATAATCCACAATACGTTTAGACTCGCAAAGAATTGTTAGTGCTTCGTAGCAAGAAGTTGTTAGCGATAAGGCGAACCGCTAGTGCTGATAAAAGTGAGACGCAGTACCGACAGGATGAAATCGGAGTGGAAAAAAGGAGAAAGCAAAATAAAGTCACGCAAGTGATTTGCGTTCTGTGACGTACAGTGGTGAGCAAAGGCGAGACTTAATTAGGCAGTACATGGTACGGAAAAGAAAAAGAAAGGTACAATTTATTTACCGCGAGAAACTTTCAACGTGTAATAAAGAAAGAAAAGCAAAGTATGAAACGCCCGATGTCTTTAAAGTGTCAAAATAAATTTAGCGAAACGGATATAGTTACACACATTTATGAAAGTTATTTATCAAGGTTCTACGCAATCTACAAACTCACAATACCTTTATTGCCTTAATTTTATTACCGTTAACGCGTCAATAAAATTCCCACTTGTAATCGAATTATCTTTTGATTTTTTATGACACCGATCAATCTCCGTTCGTCTCTGCCGTATATTTAGTATTTACTATCAATCGACCAATGCACGCAAGAATGTTACAAGGCTAACATAACGGAATGAGCGCCTCGGTTGGGCTACGGGAAAATGCATAATCGACTGAATTCGAAAGTGCAACTAATTAGATTTGCAGCCGCACGCGGCGGCGACTGCGGTGTACTTAACATATATCTCCGTATGTATGCAATGCCGTACGCACCATCATGTAAGATGTAACGAAAGGTAACGTGCAATCTCCAGTAATATGCTTGGCCTGGTATGCAAACGCGAGCTCGCACCGTCCTATCAACACATCGGAATCGTCACGATTGATAAAACACGACAGCGAAAGAGCATTCTCTTTATCAGAAGCAGGTAGATGAAGAGTATGTATCATATCTATAACGTTTTAAGATTATCTAGTTGCGAGTTCAATGAAAGATAAGGCGCTCATTTTCGAACACTATCACAGTACCGCATTACGATAGACTAGAAAATGATCATTTATCTATGAGATAATCCGACTTTCGTGAGACTCACGTTACGTGATTCTTGCCCCTGTAACTATCCACTCGAATATCTTATATCTCTGCAGAATACAGAGATAAACGTGCGTTACAAGTTTCTAGTAAGAAAATTCCGTACCGCGATCACGTCGACGAATAAGACCCTTTGCGCCCTTTAGACAAAGTAATTATTTCGAACATCAGTAGTTGCGCGTCCGGGAAACATGAATATGCATAGGCGAGGTCATTTGTATGCGCTTAAGAGAATTTCGTACGTCGTGTCGTCGTGAAAACTGAATGGAGAGATCCTTGGAGTTCCTTTCACAAAACGCTATAAAATGCGGAGTCGAACAATCGTCTTTCTAACGAGCGTTTAACTGACTCAGCTGAGACGGGTGCAGAGGAGCAACGAGAGTGAGAATTTTGATAAAATATAGTAATAGACTTTTCCCTTTTTTTCTTTATCGATAGAGAAAGGATCGTTATACCGATCGAAGAGGTCATTCGCGTCTCGATGACGGAATCACTTTCCTTTCGATGGAAATCATCGCGTGTGCGATCGTATTGCGAATTCGTGTCGCAAAAAAATCTCTCGTGATCACTTCGATCCAGTTCCATAACTCAATTAATTCTTTTTTAACCGAGGATCAACTTATTCTTCATCTCTTTCCAATTCTCGATTAAGAGTTTAGGGCTTTAGAAGCCCTAGAAGCTTAAAATCTCAGCCCATTTCTTACGCGTCGCTTAACAAACGTAAATTGGACCACAAGTTTTACACATCGATGGAAAATATAGCACGAGAAGAGTTTCTCCTTGAAACTGACGCAGCGAGAGGTACCGATCGTAATTTTCGTACTGGACGAAGGCGTTTTTATCGGCGCTCGAGAGCTCGCGCAACTCTCTTGCAAAACTCTCGCGCTTTTTTTTTTACGACGCGACTTTTTTTGCAGCAACACGAGAGAATCGGAATCGCTCGGAATCTGTCGCGTGTCCCAGTCTTCGCGCTTTGCGAGTGCAGGCGCGTGCGTGATGCAATTTCCTTCCTGGCAGTGCGCACAACGAACCGCCACTCATGTGCGCGGAGATAAGGCCATATCCTATCGAGCACGGAACCCAACGACACAGGCATCGTAAAAATCGCTCTCGCATGAACGCGAAAAGATGAAAGAAAATATAAGTCGCGTACTTGACTTGACGTGCCGACAAATAATACACGAGCGTACTTTCGACACGGCGCTTTAAGCTACGTTAAGGAACGTGTCAAAAGCGACGGTAACGACAATGATTTATTTGATAGAGCGCTTCGATGGTTCCGAAAACGAAAATATACAACGCACGGTCTGTCATAAATATTTAGCGATTCGATAGTAAAGGGAAGACACTCGACTCGCGGTGGATAAGGGATAAAACGACGGAGGATAAAACCTATGAAAGTTAGCAAGCTCTCTCGAGAAACGTGAAACAATCCTCGTCGAAAAGATCGTGCTATCGAATGATTTACAAATGACACTGTTCCGCTTCACGACTTCGTGGCTTTTCGTCTCGATATTTTTGCTCGGTACCATCGCTCGGCGCGACTTGCAATACGATCGTTTCTTCCGATCCGACATTCAATCACGAACAATCCGATTCTTAGAAGCCATTCGTTCACCTGGCGACAATACAGGACAAAAAGCAGCGAAAGAGAATTGAGAATATACGTGCGTTCAGTTCTTCGCGTTACACGTAATGCGATACTGTAAATCTTTATAAAATATTAAACAAAATATATATAAGATACTTGCTCAGCAAATACCGTTCATTATTTTCATTTATCATTTAACTGGATTATAATAAAATAATTTTATTGGAATAGATTTTTCATTAATAACAATTCCATCAGTATTCTTCCCGTATTCTTATTAATAATAAATATTAAAAAATAGATGTATGCAATAATATGTCTTTTATATAGATTTACTCATAAAAAAAAGATTTAGAAAGAGATTACCAATCGCACTGCGTGCGGCAATTCGATTCATAGATCATTCCATCGTGCTACCCGAAGGAAACAGAATCTCTAGATCGGTATTTAGCGGAGCCGTTATCGCCATTAAATATGGCTGAACGCGTATTATAGCTTCCATTTGTGTGCGACTTACACAGATACTTTTCCTCCGAGACCACCCTCTATTGCTTCTTCGTATAGTATTTATCGATCATAATAATACCGTAATACCGTAATACCAATGTAATGTATCGTACCGTCCTTTCGAAGAGAAAAACCTACTTTGCACTTAAATTGCACAAAGAAGTATGGATGTTACTTTTGATGAAACCACAGACCACCGATCGTTTTTGTCGCACAGTTGCGTAAGAATTTTAATGACGTGCAAATAGAAGTATGATTACTTGCGAACGCATTTACTGTTCGTGGCTCAAGGTGAAACGTTATAGCTGATGAATTCCGACAACTAATTACCTATTCTATGATGCCTCGTTAGTTTTAAGAGTCATGCGAGTACCCGAGATAGAAGCTAATTTTTCTAATACTAGGATGACGAAGTAAAATAAAGATGAGTAAGGATATTGAAAGTATTTTATTAAGTTTATAAAAAGATTTGTAAAGCTGATGTGGAGCAATTGGCATTCCGTAAATGGACAGAAAAGTGACAGAAAAAAAGAAAACGTGAGAAATTGAGAATTCACAAAGACAGAAAATGGAGCTATCAAATAATAAAACTGATATATTAATTTAACCATGAATAAACTTTAATTAATGTGTAATTTTTTGTAAAAGTATACTCAAATAGAATAATTCCTAGAAGGCCGCATATCTTCGAAGGCTTCCATCCATTGTGACAAATTTGGGTTTTGTTGGAAGCTTGATTGATCGCACGAGCGACTTTGCTGACGACAACGACAGAGACGCGACATCTCTGCGGACGTGGAAACTACACAGCACTTTCATTGTCACTATCGATCGGATGATTGTTACCAAGAACAAAGCTTGAGCCTATTAACGATTAATTAACAAAAAGTAAGTCAATCAGTAACAACACGGTGATACGATAAAAAGTATGATAAATTTAATGTTTTCTTTAATCAAATGGAAAAAACAGATACCTGAAATCTGACGATAAATCCTATTATCACCAACTAATCAGCGAGATGAGAGATTGATAAGACGTCCAATCATCACTTCTCATCACGATTACCAATATAATTGATGATGAAAACTTGGAACGAAGAGAACTGGCATAAAGAACGAACCATTACGTTCGAGAAGAGAAGACGAACTGAGGCTATGAGACGTATGCGCTCAACGTTTTTCGTTCGTGTTGAATTGCTTTTCGAGATCGTCTTTGGTTTCAAGTCGCAACGGTTTACATTGTGCTGTCGTCGCTGTTGAACGCCGTCAGCATCGTTAGTGATCCGATAAGAGTAACGGCAACGTGCCTTAAGGTTTACTAAGAATGACATTCATACTATCATGCGCGAGAATAGTTTATGTACGACTGGTGATGTAATTTATTATCTCATAGATAGAATTTAAGACTCTGTATAACATCGACGTCTTTTATATTTTATTTTAATATAAAGCAAAAAATCTTTACGCCAAAATTTTAATAATCATGAAATTTTTATCATGTATAGTATCGTATTAATTAAATATGAATTGTATTAATTGTTCTTAAGAAGCCATATCGCAAATATGAACAATATCATATAATAGAACTAAATTAAAAAACTTTTCAACTAAACAGACCTTTATATTTTCTACCACGAATAAAAAAAGATACGAAGTGATGGAAGAAATGAGAAGCGAGAACGAAACCAGCAACCCGATATCTGCCAGTGAATGTAAGCACATTTAGTCTAACGTCGACAGAAGTGAGGTCCGAATGTCTTTGGAACGATGAAGATGAAAAAATATTTATGTTCATATATTCCTAATATAGATTACTGAAAATTATTCCTAAATTATCTAGGAAAGTTTAACAAAATTTTTGACTTTATCTACATTCTCAGAAAATTGATGAGGATAATAAAAGAGAACAAAACCTTATTTGTTCAAAAATTTACTGTTGGCAAAATTTGAATTATTCTGAAGGTCTTGGCATGACGGCCAAAGGAGTGAAACAAAGCCCGTCATTACGAACGCTAATGACAAACCAGAAGAGTAAAAATTACTCGAGTATAAATCTTGAAGGCAGAAACGTCAAAATTACACAAAAGTCCCTTCGAAAGCGAAACAGAAGAATTATCGCGTCGTATGTCATGCTCCCGCGACCACCCGCGAACCCACCGAAGGTTGCCTTTCCTCGACAGTAATAATCGACACTCGCCCAAGTCAAGAGCGGCTTCGTTCGATATTTCAATACACGTACGTGCGGCTCGATCCTACCAATCGCTCGATCCTACGTATCGTACGTGGAGAGCAAAGAAGGAAAGGACTCGTGAGAACTGAACAGCACGGTCGCTTAATTGTGTCGAAACGCGCAAATATTACCGTATTACATGCACGTTTAATACACCCACACCCACGCGGTTCTCTCTCTCTTTCTCTCTGTATTCCGGGGCGCTAATTACAAACGAGATACGCTCGCAGACTCGTACACGCCGGTCGATCTCCGTTCCGCGGTCGGTCGCAGTCCGTATTACGTGAGGCTTTACAAGTGTGTACGTTATGCGATGATAACCATACCAACCGCCACAACCCCGGATAGGTTACGATCCTCCTGTAACAGGGGCGTGGCATCCATGCGGTGGATGTACGCGTAATGCATGCGGCATGCACACCCGCACCATGTGAAATTTATACAACCGACGTGTTTTCACTCCGACTATTCGTCGGCCTTCTACAGCCCGGCCGCATAAATTCGTGCGCGGTTCGCACGAGATTTCGTTACGTACTTGCGCGCGTTCTCAAAGTAACGCGGCGCAAGTACGCCGGGTGTGTTTATCAGAATTACAGTTGAGATAAATCAAATTATGTCGAAGTATGCCAGAGTAGGTCAGAGTAAGCCAAAATGGCATTCAGGTCTGATTAAATTACGACAATATGGATCAGATTAAATTATAACATCGAGATGTGCTAGAACGTACCAACATAGAAAGATAAAAGCCACGCGGGAAGAACAGTTTTGTTGAAATAACTAAAGGTTTAACTAAATCACTAATTTTGTTGAATTATCAAAATAATTATAGATGCTCAATAAGACGCTCAAACTATAGTTGTTATAATATCAAAATTTTACAGATCATCATGTTTAAGTTTCTTACATAATTATTTTCAGTTCTAAATTTTTCGCAAAATCATTCCTTCCATATGCAGAATAAAATTACAATTTACCCATAAATTTCTACCACAGTTGTTGCCTATATATGTTATTCTCTGAAGTTTCAGGCACTTAAAGATTTTTTTTTTTACTAATTTATTCGTAAAGTCAATCCTTAAGAATGCTGAGGCATCAATCAAATTAAAAATAATTTTACATAGAAGATCAATGCAAAGAGAAAATCAATTACTACAATCTGATATCTAAAATTACATTTAATTTAATAATCTTATGAAAATTAATTTCCCTTTTAAGCTTTTATAGATTTTGATTAATGCTTATATGGAACAGACCGCTATTATATTGAATGCAACTATGTAATAAGGAAAGGATATTATCAATAAACTATACATTAAACTATATCAAAAATGACGTGTACCTTCGTTTCATGTACCTTCCAAGACAATTTAACCGAAAGATAAGGAGTCGTGCGGCAACGATCGCTCGTACTGCGCGTGAATTATAGAATGTACACGTAATTACAAACGAGTATGCACTCGTGGTCAGCCACCGACTTACAAACGTTTATTGGTGTTGGCGCGTACATGTTAGAGGGATAAGCGTATATCCATTTCCAGTTATGATGTTCGTGTAATAAGGGTGCGATGTTCGCGCGTGTAACACGCGCACGTACGCGTGTGTATCTCTTAACGAGCACGTGGCCGTGCAAAGTTTCGCGGCGCTAACTATGCGGTCATTACGAGTCCCGTTTTGTACTGCGGAATTCAGCGAGCATTTAACATTTTAACACTTGATCCCTAAAAGGACAAGCGTAAAAAGAAGCGTAAAAAGAAATGAGATAAAGCGTAAAAAAAAAAAGAGATGCAGAAATTTACTTGTAAAGATACTTTCCAAGTAGCGATTTCATAATTGTTCGATATTACAACTCCTTTTAATTGTAATTTCACGCACGATAAAGAGGCGATGAAAGTTATTTCGAAATAGCAATTCTTCATATAATTGACGTATACTCGTAAATGACTGGAAATAGCAATTATTAAACATAATTCAATTACAATTTTAATGAGAACAGTAGAGATATTTTTTGAAACAGCAATTTTCGTTGATCCTATTTGATCTAGGCTGATCGAGATTATAATAATTAAGACAATTATCGCGTCGAACGAGAGAACGGCTTGAAATCGACTCGCTTTATGCTCATTAATTCGCATCGGACGTTGCAAAATCGACACGCGATCAGAAATAATTCATTCTCGTATGTACGTAAAGCGAGCGGAATCGTCTAATTCTTGTTGATCTTGCGTTGCGCACTTTGTACATCTGGTAGTGCCTTTTCATGCTTTACATGACCGAGCAGGATTACGTGCTTTCGATGGTCAAGGGGATACCCGGAGTACGTCTTCCGTTATGTCAGGGTCGACAAAGGTATTTCCCTGAATACGCTCGATTCGTTACGTTAATATAACGGTCGGATGTGGTTGTATACTAATTTGATGTGCGGTTCACGGTTGGGTTGAGACGAGCGAAAATAGCGAGACAGGTATGAATTTACAGAATGTTTGATAACCTTGATAATTGGAAACTTTGTATGTGCCTTAACTGTAATCGAATCTTAAGTTTCTAATGAGTATTGAGTCCAGTTATACTTTCAAAAGATAATCTCTCTATTTTTAAACTCTTAAGAATAGGATAACTTGCTTTCAATCTCTAGATGTTAAGTAGTAGAACATCTAATTCAATTTCTTCGAATAAAATTCCAATGAGATTAATTATCCCAGCAGTTTCTATTATTCACGATTTTTTATAATCTTGAAGCAAAGCTTATAAAGCAAGAAACTTGAACAATAACGAGATATTTTTCTTAAATTGTTAATTTTAATATAAACATCAAATCATTGACCTACATTGAAATGACGATAAAGATGGCGGTGAAAAAAATTAGAAGTCATTATTTGCTTAGGTCTATCGATTCAATCAACTACTCATAAAAGAGGTCAAGATTTTTGATTCGTAGTGTTCGTACTCTAATTTAAAGACAATTGACAATCATATCGAATATGCGTGAATATTCATGGCTCCGACCTTCAAAGAGCATATTAATTGGGACAAACTAATTTTATGTAGAAAAACGATAATTCGAAAACAATAAAAATAACTATATACTACACAAATATAAATGCTTGCATGTTAGAAAAATAATACGGAAATCGCTTTGCAGAGAATTGAAAATATTATATCTGAAAATACGTGTTGAAAATAATTTTGCCATCAAAGATCTTGAAATACAGTCGGTTTCGATGGTACCTAATACCCTTGGCAGAAAGCGAGCTATTAGTTCCGTAGTCGCGGCAAGCATTCACGAATTAACGAGACCGCAGTGCTTTTCCCGTGCATGCGGTCAGCACGAGCGAAGAGCGTGTGGAATGACCGAACGGCGTGCAGCAGAAACGACGGAACCGTTTCTCAATCATATTTCTCTTCTACAGTAGCGGCGTCTTGCTTGCGGTAAGCTATACGTCGATTTTGACTCTGCCGATCATAGAAGCTACGGTACTAATTAAAGCGCTGGGTATGACAGAACGTAATATATAAGGATGCATTATAAGTCTTTCTCGCTCTTCCTCGTAAGCATATGCGGCACATACATTTCACACACATACATTCACAGAGAAAGTGCACCGGCTCGCCACGTATGTGTGGGCACTTAAGTGCACGTAGGATATATATCGAAACGGTTCATTGTAAGCCGAACAATGACCGAGTGGCCAAGTGTGAGGTTCAGGGACGCAGAGACGCGGGGAGAGAGAGAGGAGAGGGGAAAGAAGAAGAAGAAGAAGAAGAGGCACTTCAGGCAGACGTGCACAATGTGTGGCGGAACGTGGGACCAAAGTGGGAATATCGTTGCGGCAACGGCAACGAGAAAATGCCGCGTCGCACCGCACACCGCAAGAACTTTTTATTTACCTTTGTTCCCGCGTGCCTGCACGATTAATCTCACATACCATTTCCCGCGAGCGACCGTTTGCTCTATATTTCGGACACCTTTCCGACGTGCTTTATCTCTTTACATCGGACTTCATTTCACAATGGCCGAATGAACGAATAACCTGCAGAACTCTCGCGTATATCTATTTATTAAGAGATAACGGTATGAATTATAAAAGTAAATTCATTATACATACATTCCTATGGAATTTTTAAAATAATTATAGAACAATGGAATTCTGCTCGAATTAACGAGACATATCGCTAAAATTGCAATAAATTATCAGCACTTTTTTTTTCAAAATATCGTAAAGTCTTCTACATTAAAATCTATTAAAGTTGATAATTATTGGAATTTTTTGTTTTTAAATTACACATATTGGTACAATTCGAGCAATACTAATAGGAATTATTAGTTAAAAGTGAAAATGGGTATTTTTCTTTTACTTGTACTTTAGAGGAGATGCGGAACTTTTTTTTATTTTAATAAGAAACTACAGGACTCTATTAAAAATGTTACTAAGAACTGTCATTTTTTTTCATATTCAATCCAAATTTATATGGATTGTGAAAATCGAAAAATAAGTGGCCTTTTTTATTTTTATAAGAAACTAGAACTATGAAAAGTACCACTGGAACTGTCATTATTTTTTCGTATTAACAGAAATGACGTGCTAACTTCACAGATCCATACGATTCATTATTATTAACGAGTTACGTCACTAAATTACGAGTGTAACAGAAAGTGCAATGTTGCAACTGCGTAAATTCCTTTCTATTCGTATACATATATATTTACAGAGATCATCATCGACATATAATTATTTTTCAAAACTCTGCACGTCGTAATATAGCTACATTCTCTCCACCGCTGTCTTGAACAGTAGGATACCTTCGCAACAATATCGCGCGCGATGCAGTTCGCTGAACTCCGTCTGCAGTAAACTCGTCTCGCATCCGCGAAACGCGTCGGTGCGGCGCGGCGTGAATTTGACACAGAAACACTAAAGTTTAGCTCAATGTGCTCGATTGCACGATCGCCGAAGATGATCGAGTGTCCGAATAGATTGAATGCTATAGAGTCGTCTGCCGTAGCAGCTACCAGTTCCACCTACAAAAGCGAGCAAATGGAAAAGAATGAATATCGTCTCGGCCGGAGAACTGGAAGCCACTGCGTACATTCACGCACACACTGTACATGGCATTACCGAGCGCGCAAAACCCCATGTATGTGTGTTTATCGTGTACTTCCGTGTATGTGTGTCGGTGAATACGAAGAGACCGTGCAGAAGGCGCAGGTATATATGTGTAACATGGAGTCTAGGAAGTACGTAAGGCGAGTGCAGCTCTTCTAACGGTAATTCCCTTAGACCAGTACCGCAACTCCTGTAACCCACAAGAGTCGATGTTTCTGCCGCCGCCGTAGCTGCTGCACTTCTCTCTGTTTCAGCGACGAATCCAAGAGAGGCGGAGAGGAGAGGAGAGGAGAGGAGAGGAGAGGAGAGGAGAGAGCGAGAATGGAGAAGGGAAGAGGACTGCTGTTATGTACGAGCATCGCGATCCGAATGTCAGTTGGAGGACCAACTCTTTCCTCTCGTTTCCCTCCTTCCTCAACTTCTTCCTCTTCTTCCTCTTCTTCCTCTTCTTCCCTATCTCCACGCTGCGTCCGTTTTATCGAAAGGGGGAAGACGACAAAGAAGCAGATGAAGAGAAAAAAGAGAAGGAAGGGGAGCAAGGATGGAAGATCAGGAAAAGTAACAGTAACCTTCTCGCGTTACGTTACCGTGAACTTGCTCAGCTTCGTGTAATTAGCGCGATACTCGACGCGAAATCGTGATCGACCACGAACGGTATTAATTCGCAGTTACGACGCGCCGCGCCGGTATATCTTATGTACAAAGCGACACCGCGATAAAACACTCGCATTTACTCGGTTCCCTCGCGTAAACGTCGTCAGACAACACGCAATGACTTCAACACAATCTATTCGTGCAAGAATTCTCTTTTAGTCCAATTTTCAAATTTTTCTTCACACTTTGCGCTAATGAAAAAAAAAACGAAAATAAGCATAATTCACAAATAAAATGCCATTAAGGCTCATGCGATCGTAGACATTTAAGGAAGGGTCCATGCATCTGTCGATTTCACATAATGAGAGGCAATAATTATGACACGGTGTATTCTCCTTTTTTTTCTCTTCTTTTTTTCTGATCTTTCTCCCGCGAAGGCCACGCTCTGAATAGCCCGCAGGATTCCCGCCATTGCATTTACCAGCAACGGGCCGAAGTAATAAGTCGATTATTTTTCGATGGTAACCGCAGAGAAGCGCGTAAACGTTTCGATCGGGTGGATTAAACGGACGCGAATAACAGCACGATGAGGAAGACCGGCACGGTTTAAATGTAATTTGCTTCGGCATGGAAACAAACTCGGTAAAAGACCATCTTTTACTAAGAACGAGCTTTCAGGAACCGGAGTATTGTCAGATCCAATTTCCTATACCGCAAGAAGCAAACAGTTCGAGCGAGTCGCTTCCGCGGAAACGTATTGCGAGCATCATAATTTTATTAGAGATGAATGGAAAGAAAAAGAAATCCGTAAAATTTTTCTAATCGCGCTCGATACTCATAATTTATGCTATTTATTGAAGTGAACATTTTCAAGAGTTGGATATCTTACAGAAAATATGCCACAAGTCAAGCATAATCTTATAAGGAATGCTTTGATAAATTTGAAATGAAATATTTTTTATACTACTCGATCTCACACACACACACACACACATACAACACACAAATAAAATTTTAAATTTAAATATAATAAGACTGTTGATAAAATTTTTTTAAATTACGCTTATAGATTTAATCGCTTATTATTAATGCGACCACGTTGTACGGTCGACGCGAAAATGTATGACTTCTAGTAATAACGTATAATTTTAGTGTTCCTAATAAGAGTTATCAAGAAGATATACCGTGTTTTTCCAACGTTGCATGCACACGCACCCTTAATTCTCTATCACGCTCCGATCGATCCTATTTCCCTCAAGTTTAACGCCACTCAAAGCGCACCCTCGCACCCTAGTTGTTATACCCTCGCTCGTATTTTCCATCTTTAGAAAGAAATAAGTCTCGTTCCCCAGATTTACATATTCGTACACACGTGAAGTTGCCTGCGAGGATAAATATCAGTACTCGCGAGGATAAATAACACGCGCGTACGTTGATTTGTTTAATGTGTCCATATTGACGGAATTCAAATGAAAGCGACGGTCGATAGCATGGATAATCTAACGAGTTAGCACCGAAAATTAAATGACAAACAGATGACACAACAGTGTTATCTAATCTATCTATAAATGTTTGCAGAGATGAAGAATGACGTTAAACTAGGCTTGTGCAATTATGATAATTTAAAACTTTGCTACACAAAAGATTTTACTGAAATACCTTAAAATTTAGGTTCAAATCTGAAAATAATTTTGTCGGATCAAAGTAATTATATAGAAAATTCAAGCAATGCTGTAAAAAGTTTTGACGTCCAGCAGCCAATTTGAACATCCTACACTAATTACTTTGATAGTCCAACAAAATTATTTTCAGATCTAAATTTTCGGATCTATATCTAATTAAATTTTCAGATAATTTTCAGCAAAAACATTCCTTCCATATATTTACTGCAAGTAGTATACAGCAAAAAATTTATATTGACATATATGTTATTTCTTTTAAGAATTTAAATATACAGGGTGTCCCAGAATGACCACCAAATATTTCAAAAAATCCTCTACCATTTTACAATTTTCACAATAATTAACAAGATATTAATTATTAAAAATCGCCGAATATTGGTTTTCAATAATTTTTTACTCATTATTAACTTTACAGCAAAAAACAGCAAATGACAAAAATTGTTTACTTTCTTCTCTAGAATTCTGAGAATTTTTTCAGAATTTTTTAGTATCGCTTTTTCTCATGTTGGTAAAAATAATTGTCAATAAGAAAATGCAGTACTAAAAAGTATAGATAAAAAATTCTGAAAAAATTCTTAGAGTTTAATGAAAAGAAACTAAATAATTTTTGTCTCTTGCTATTTTTCCGTAAAGTTTATAAATAGTTTGAGCAAAAAATATTGAAAACCAATATTTGGCGATATTTAGTAATTAATATCTTGTTAACTATTGCGAAAATTGCAAAATGATAAAGGACTTTTCGATTCAATTTAGTCGGCTCTTTAACCAACACACGAAATATTTGACGTTCGTTCTAGGACATCCTGTATATTACAATAATAACAAACGTATAAAGTAAACGATTCATTATCTTTGATTTAGAAAATACAATTCGGATGCATGTATCTTATTAATAATAAAAACAAAGTTTATAATACAAATTGCATTGCTTTCTCTCAAATAGAAGTTAACGCAACATTATATTAATCCCATGCACCCTCGTGCATAAAATACAAGCAGTAATCTGTAAGTCACTCACCCCGCGGTCGTGAGTGAAAAAATAACGGCCATCCACCTTTTATCATATTCACGGAACGAGTTCCTCTCCGTCATTCTCTCGAAAGGCGTCAGACTAGATCGACGTTTTGAAAAAACGCTGACGGCGACGCCGGAGTGCGCGCGAAGGGACGCACGTCGAGAAAATTCGCTCCCGGCACTACCAATTGGCAATTGCATCGTCTGATAGTATAATGACGGAATGGACGGGCGGATGCGTACACGCATTTGACGCATCTGCCCGGTGCATTTCGCTCCGGCAAAGTGGACGATGAGCGATGCAACCCGTTTGCGCATGCACGTTACATTACAGGGAACTTTACGGCGTATCGTAGAAAACTTGCAGCGAGTGTCGCTGGCCTTTGCATAAATGACGAAAAATTGCACGCAAATGAGAATCAACAAACTGTCCGATCAATTTTAGAATGTCAGAAGAGATTCCACTATGAGAATCAAATTTAATCTCTTGTATTAAAATTGTATTAAATCAATTCAAAAAGTAGACACATGCATATTTTTAAAAATTCAGAAAATAGATATATTGTACGTTTCAAAATTTTAATTCCAGATTACAAAAATTTAAGTGAGATTTATAAAGGTGTATAGAGAGATGGAAAGGATTCAGAAACGTTTTTTAAAAAACATTTTGATAATCGAATTAAATTTTGTTGCTAAAGTGTTACACGTTAGAGCTATGTATGTGGCAGATTAAGAAATGGGGCGAACTTTTATCGTTTATACTGCGATCGATAGCTTTCGCGTCCTATTCTGCAAGGTGTCTATTAATAGATGTTGAACGGATAATCGATAACGCGACCTATATTACATTTATTACACAACGTTTCTACTCAACGTCAAAAGTAAGCACTTTCAGTGGTGTTGCGTTTTTATCAACGTCCATGTTACTTATCTAAACAGTTCTTCGTTCCATTCTCCGCGATCTCCTTAAGTGCTCTCGTCACAGAACGTTTCATCTCGCCTTCTGATTCGAAGCTGCTCCCGGTCAATCAATATCTAACAAAGTACGAGATAGCTTCAACAGCTTCTTCATCTCAGCCGGGAAAATTTCATTTACCGGCAGAAGAATACGAAGGCACTTATAAAGATTCACAATTCGAAGTCAAAGAAAAATACTGTAATGCGAGGACACTTGCAAGGATTCACTAAACAGAAAATATATTGAAAATATATAGAAAAGATGTTGTACATAATTCATGAAAAGCTACTTTTATTTTTTTTAAAATCAAATAATAAAAATATTGTTTTTTAATTTGAGCTGTTCTCAGTTTTTATTATCTAAGAAATAATCTAAGAAAATTAGCAAATGACATCAGCTGGCTCTCTCTCTAATTTTTTATGTGCTCGTCGAATGTGCGCGATTTATTAGAGCTCGATGTCAAATGGCACTTTTAGCACTCAAGTGCGGTGAGAAATATAGATCGACATATATAAAATCATTAATCATGATAGACTCTGGCTATACCTACATCCGCCACTTACTAAAGTACGTGATTTTCGTTCAACACCTCGCTCACATGTATACGATCCCTTGGGATAAAAAAGCTTTTAAAAATTCTCATATTGAAAAATTCTCTTACGTTCATTATTGTCGATAAGCAAAAATTAAAAGCCATGAAGCAAGTAACGAGTGAATCTTCGATAATGCTATGCGAACGAAAATACTTGCGAAAAAAAAATTAATTATAACTTTATACAATATATTCCCGGGTGTATCTCACGCGTATGTTGTATATCTTTCTCAATGATCTGGTTTATGTCTTGCAATTGCTCAGCCACCCGAGAGAGGGAACGCGCCATCGTCAGAATTATTACAACTTCCGGTGATGTTAAACGGATCTATAGGGAACACTGCCGCGGAAGCTGTAACTCGTCCTCATTACGTCACCACGCTATAGTGCGTGCATATATCAAAAGACAAATACTCTGACACTTTGTCCAACATATCAAATATAATAGAATATAAAAATACTTAGATATCTAACATCTATTTCTGTAAAATGTAATTACTATATTTTTTAACAATGAGAAAAAAACTTTTCTAATCGTCGTCAAAAATAATGTAAATATACAAAACAAATTTTATAAATTTTTCAAAATGTTTCTGTCCTTCAATAAATATGAATGTATATTCTGTATAATTTAATAAATTTCTTTCCATTAAAAAATATGTTTAACTATATATGGCAAAAAAGAGAAGCGTTGTTATTGATGCCCTGAATTTTAAATTGTATTCTCGAATTGTATCTCGATTGTAAGTGAATCCATGAAGTTATCCAAAATTCTGATCAAAGCTTTTTCGATGCTCGATCGACTGCCTAACGAACCGTAGAGACAGGTATTGCCAATTTGGCAGTGTCCTCGGTACGATAAATCAACCTTAACCGAGTCGGACGCATCTCGATGCACATCCGCATTCTCGATACGCTCCGTTACCTCATTATTGTCGCTGCGTTTTTCCTAAAAGATAAGAAATCCTTTCCGTGCTCCTCGCTTTAACTAACACCGACAGGATTTCTTGTACATCATCTTACTCTAGAAATACCGCGGAAATTTTCTGTTAACTTTGTTGTAGATGTAACTGTTTTAATGTGTACGCGAGTGCGCGCGTATTTACCTGCCAATTAATTTTATATCCTTGACATATTACGCGTGACGTTACCAAGCGTAAAGTCGAGAAAGTCAACGAAAGTGAATACACAGTATGGAAAAAGCGAAACGTAAAAAAGTAAAGGCGAGGAGTGAGGCCACGGAAGAAGCTTCTGGCTCTCTGCCGGCGCCCGAGGCGCGTTCACGGAAGGACTTCGTTTTCGAAGGTTAGCGCACGAACAAAAATGCCACTGGTTGACAGCAGAATGGGAACCGAGAGAATCAATGATCGGGACTGCAATCACTTGCCAAAGGAGTCGTTGCCGTTCGTGCCTTCACGTTTTTTTTTTCTCTTCTCAGAGGACAATGGAAATCAGGAAGAAAATACCTCTGTTCGATTACGCTGAAAATTATCGTAACTTTCGTCGATACCTCTCCTTTCGTATACGTGCATGGTACACAAGCCTTCTCCCTATCGATCTACCGAATGAAGAAAAGAAAACAAAGCGTGCCTTTTGTAGTATGTGACTACAACAAAATATATGTTTAAAATTAAATTATATATTAAGTCCTCTTCCTTAAATAAAATTTTTAGAATTAAATTTATAATAATTTTAGAATTTTAGAATTTTATAATAATTCTTAAAAAGAGATACAGAATAAGATTTTTACATTTGATTAAACGTGATTTTATTCGCTAATGACTGTGTGAAAATGGCTCTCCAACTTTTGGAAAAACTAACTTTCTATAATTCATTCGATTACTCATCGTTTGCACATGTACGCACATCTCGAATTGTCATTTGCACACTTCTGGTAAAAAAAGTTATTTAAAAAATAATTTTAGCGGGGGCTGATTTCACATCAGCCTCCCAACAACAAAACAATTTAGATTTGACTAGCCACAATTGATAGATTTTTCGTTTGCATACCTTTAATTAAAAAGTTAACAATTAAAGTTTCGAGGACGATCGAGTCAGATATAGATAAATTTAAATCACATACTATAAAATGGTATACTCAAAATGAATCGATAAGTTTCCGTTTGCTCATTTCGAAACAAATTGATTTTTCGTTTACACTTTAGTTAACAAATTATTAACAAATAAATACTAAATGTCCAACTTTACGTTGCAAAAAATATCGGATTCAAATCGACTTGTTATATATATTATATGGGTCATTTAAAAAGTATCCGCGGTTTTTTCATTCAAAAATTGAACAAAAAACCGCAGATACTTTTTAAATGACCTAATATATATACACACACATATATATATATTTTATATACATATATATACATATATATGTATATGTAACTTATGTTATATTAAATGTTATGAAAAATATATTATATTAAATTCATGTATATATGTTATGTATATATATTATATATATATATATTATTCATATATATATATATATTATGAATACACACCAATCACGATAGAGATTATGAAACAAAATTTCCATTACGTTCTCTCTGTCTTTTCACTAGAAAGAAGTAAATGAAACCACAACACAAATACCACGATAGAAATAAAATAAGAGAGAATAATCAAGAAATAACGGCGCTATTAACGAGAGATCGAGATAGCGATTAATTTCTCGCGGCTTCTAGCATTACGTTTAATTAATATAATCCTCCAGAGAGGATAGTCCCGCAATGTACGAGTACTTTACGTGCAATACACGTCTGCACATATGCTCGCATGGGTGCGTGAAAATGGTAAGTATATATGCATACGTAAGATCATAAATTATATACAAAATTCAACATTTTTTCATACCATCACCATTTCATTTTGTTTAGTAACAGATAATACAAAGAAATTCTGTATGTTTTTATAAAACTCTATATCTGTCAAAATTATATAATAAATTTTCAAAACATTTAACTAATCATTTCAAATTATTTGTTTTTTAATGAGCATTAATTAAGTTATAATAAGAAAACAATAAATTTGTACAACACTATCTCTATATAAAACGTATAGATTATATGCATATATAAATATAATCTTGAAAATTATACGGTTGAATTTTGTAAATACTACTTATGCGGTTCTTCTAGCTTATATCAAGATTGTAAATCGCTTACGCAAAGTAGAAATACACGCTTTGCACGCTTTACATGCCAGTATGCATCGTCCATTTTTTTCAACCAGGTCGACTAGAACGAACTAATTCCGCTCTAGTGCGACAGCAATGACCGCCGATACACGTGTGAAAGCAGCTTAAAACCGGTCCCACCCACATAAGAGATCTCAATAGTGCCCATAAATGCATGGCGTGCTTTAAATGACCGACAAAAATTAATATATTCCAATTACGGGCAATATTGCAAACCCTTGTACTCATGGCAACGTTCGTGAATGCAAGAAAATTCATTTTTGCGCGATTATTTTGCAGCCATTATACAATAGTATTAAGTTTTTCGAATAACAATGGAAACACAAGTTAATTTGATTAAAAGTATTATCTTAATTTAGTTATACTTTTCATTTTTTTTTCTTTGTAGAAAAAAATATTATTTTTCTTTTTCTAAAGCACGTTATTAAATACAAAAAAATTATTATAGAATTGTAGAATTATGAAATACAAATATGTGTAAACGATATGAAGCTTGAAAAATCTAATTTCCGGTAAATTCGCGGAAATTCAGAACAACCGCGGCTTAACTTCTTTAAACTGCCGTTTGCAGTAGCTACACGTCTCGCAATATTAGCTATAAAGCCCAGGTTTCACTGTGGCGGCAGACTCCCAATACTGTTGTATTAAGTGCGTGAGATTACCCAGAGATTTACATTTAAACGGCATTCTAAATCTGTGGTACGGTGGGAAAATTGCCCGTTGCGTTCAACGACGGTAAATCAGTGGGCTTCAACCGAATACCAGAATATTAATTGTTACAAGCTGCTTTGAATAAGATAAATGTCACTTTTACATTAATAAGAATATTTTATACTGGCAAAGTAATGCAAAAAAAAATAAAAAATTTCATAATTTGTACAAATTTCAATATTTGAACTTTCGTAAGACAGTAATCATAAAGTACATTTATATTTACTATCTTCCATTATGTATAACAAAAATTAATGTATTTTATTGTATTCTATATATTATTATTATATGTAATATATATATAAAATATAAATCATATAGCAGAAGAGAACCAGAGAAAATTATTCCCTCCCAGCGTAATTTCCTTCCCGTCAGGTGCAATTAGGCGTCGGGTCTCGCCCGACTGTTAGTAGCTGCGAGTCGTGTTATTTGGTCGACCGGGACACAATTGGATCGCCTTTGAAATTTTCAATAATCGGGGAGGGCGTCGCCCCGAGCGATGAATTCCTGACGACGGCCGAATGAGACGATGGCGGCGGTCGTTTTGATCTTGTTTAGACAGCAGCACCGACATAAACAGCCGGTGGAGGACCCGCGCCGAATGGCTATCGGGGGCAGTGATTTATTCAGGGTTATTGTCCTGCACGAAGTTTTTGTCCCGAGAACTGCAGAGGTGCATTGCGGCGCGGCGGATGCACCGCGCGGACTCGACAACGCATCCAAAATGGCAAGAACGTATTTTGACCACTCCGTGCGTTTACGACATTACTTTCGGACTGGCTCTCCGTGCAGTGCACCTTTTTCTAACGTAAACTCGTGCATACCGAGTGCGATGGTATTACGCGAATTCCAAGCGAACTGTTAATACCGCTATACGTCTCGCGACTTATTTGAAACAATGTTTGAAAAAAAAAAAGAAATGATAATGTAATGACATTGGAAAATATCGGCAATATATTTTCATATTCATAAAATGAAAAAGAGCGATTACTTTTTAGCTGTATTATAATAATATTAAGAAATATAAACAGTTAATCTATATTAATGAAGTTAGAAATTTTTCGATAATTCTAATGAAGATTATTAATATTGCTAACATTTTATTTCCTTAAAATATATTTAATTTCAATACTTTCCAACTTTTTCGATCAATTGTTACTTTATTTAAAAAAATGTATTGTGAAACAGAGAAATTGCAAATTTAATAATGTTGTTGAAGTATCAAACTGAAAAAAGAGACCAACAAAAATTTTTATTTTATTGCAACTTCGAATGCTATATCATTTGAAAGGAATATTATTTGTATTATTGATCTCGAAAACTATGATGCAACAATGGCAATCTACCGAGACCTTGATGATCACATCACCGTTAATTAACTTAAGCAACGATTAGACGGCACAATTATCATGTTCCGAATGCCGATGTTTGTCATTTAAAGTACTATTATTCTACCATGGATCGATATCAATTTTTTTTCTGTTTCTTCCGCAAGAAAAATTAACTCTTATTAATTTAGCCTCCATCGCTAAAAACAAGCACAAATAAATAATCGTATTGTTCATCCTACAATAGCTTAGCTGACGTCTTTCAGGCTTCCTCGTTCTCTCTTGTTCCGCTGTTGTCGTTTCTTCACGTCATTCGCACGACATTCACTCACAAAACATGGTTAATTACGATCGCGCGCATATTAATTATCACCTGACGACAATTATTCGCTTTACAACGCTTCCGATCTTTGTCACATTATATGGCTCATACATGACATAGACTTCACTCCTTTATTTGAGATAAAGAGATAGAAAAAAAGGGATAAATTATCTCTGTCAAAAGAATAACGCGAAATATCTACTCTCGATAAGTAATCGTCGTTTTTACTACGCTTATGGATCATAAATCGTAGGAGATAATCAACTAATCACTTGTGCGATCTCACAGTCACTAATCAATTGTAAGAAATGATCGCGTTTAGTGTCTCGTGGTCTTCGACTCGATCGTTTAGCGTCCCGAGAAGTAATATTATATGACACATGGAATAGCTCGAGCCACTACCTGCCGCTTTGAGTCTTGCCGCACGAATGATAACAATGTGACCGCGCGTAAACAGTAGCGCGCGGGACGAAGCAAAAACGAAGGTCGAACACCGGCCGGCGCCGCGTGCTAGTCAATTCCAGGAAATATACACATTATAAGGTAACTGTACACTGGATATATTCCGCGTATTTCATGTAAATTTCAATGAACTGTAGCGGTTTTACGTTTTGTTTTACGAACTCGTTAGCATTGCCTAAAATAATAACTAATTCTATATAAAATGGTGGAAGCATGGTGGAAGCTTAACAGCGATACTGTTATTTCAATTTTAATTCAAACATGTTGCAGTTTAAACGATATAATTGTTGCACGTAATATTATTTAATTAACTTATTTTTAATAAAAATTTTTTTTAATCGGTCGATTATACATATTTTATGTTTCATGTATTTCAAGTAAATCAATGAACTAGTAATACGTTTTGTATTTTGTTTTGCGCTGTTTAAGGATTTCTTTTCTCAAATCACTTCGGACATTATTAACTCTTAGTACACGCCTTAGTTTTTGGCATCCTTATTATACACGTTCGGTCATTCGTATCGTGTATTAATTTTCATCACTTTTACGAGTATATATAAATTATTAAATGATTTTTACATATATTTTGACATCTTTAGAAAGTATTTGTACAGTTATATATTCATAACAAATTGTAGATAAATTGTAGATAACTAAATATAGTTAATGAAATGAGAAAAATGCACTGTTTCATACAAAAATATAAAACTCTAAAATAAAAATATTTAAAGGAAAAATATGGTTCTTCAATATCTTAAAATTGACATTCCAAACTACAAGAAAAAAAATAATTCAAGTGGCTGTCCAAAAAATTTAGTTATTGAATAACCTGAAAATGATGTTTTTTAATATGCGTGAATAGCTATAAATCGAAAGATATATTGCATTTACATTTTAAACAATGCATTTTATTATTGCTATTGTGTTAAAAACCTTATAATTTATTAGGAAAATGTTTTTCATAACGTTACATTTAATATAATATATAATATTACTGACAATATTTAGCACAAAGGTGCCAAAAATCGTGTTTATTAAGAGCTAATATATTGTTCTAAGATTAAATTCTTTCTTTTTTTAATAATTCGCGAAATATTCCAGTAATACAAGAAGAATTAGTTGAAAATAAAGAAAAAATAAAAATTTTTTTATTATAGTTACAAAAAATGTATACTCTGTATACATGTTGAGCCATTTGTGACCCAGAGGTGAACTTCGGAGTTTATGTCAATATAAGCACGAATTGAGGCCGGCAACGCATAAAACTTCTGTTCTCTAGATGCTTTTTTTAGGAATAGAAAAGAGACCGATATTTGACCAGGTGCTCTTAGTATTTCAAAGAAAAGAAATGCGAAAGAATACGAATGATCCAAAGGTAGATATTAAAATAATACATATACAATCAAAAATCTTATCAAATTGTAAGAAATAGAATTTTAAGAAACTTCGTCTAAAAAAGTAGTTCTTCAAATAAATTGTGATTACAAATATAAAATTGAATGTCAAAAAATTAAACAAAATTATATGAAAACTCTCAAAAAAATTCTTCAACAGAAGCTCGATTGCAAATATTTAAGATTCATTTATTAAATCGAATCACACAAGACTTTTTAGTCGAGTTTCTCAGGAAAGACATGATTATAAATCGTCACGGCCCGAAATTGCGCAAAATTTACGATTCGCTACATTTAAAGCTGCAGCAATAAACTTCTGATTCCGACAAAGCTTTTGATATAAATCAATGAAGTACGATAGTATAAGAATAGAGAAATAAGAAATAAAGTCGTCATTCGATATTTATATGATCGTTACGCGCGCCCACGAGATATTGATAATGGCGCGGTAAATTTAAAGATAGGATTGTAGATCGATTAATATGCCAAATCACAATAAAAATAAAATAACAATGTGAGAATGCAGAAACTTCTCGTTCGAATAAAGTATGATAAATTTGAATTCTCAATCGTTATTGCTCGACCAATTAATTTTAGCGGAGTAGTGAAGACGGCAATCATATATCGAGTGGGATGTGCGACAAGCTCGCTTAGCTGTACGAACATATCGCGAATACCAGATAGAATCTACAAACGCGAGAAGGATAGGCTATTGAATGCAATAGGCTTCTCCGGGGTCGGTCACTATCGACTTTTACATCTTTCAAATACGCACAAGGCTTCAGAGAGTCAACCCCCGAAGGATAACAAAGGCGGGATCGATGGGCACGCGACTATTAATATGAGATTGTTCCATGATTTATCTCTGGATCTCCCCAGCTTACGACTGACGTTTTAATATTCACAACAACTCAACTATATTCTCATCAAAATAATAATACATATATAGAGACGTGAGACAAAATATATTATTCAATTTTTAATACATAAACAAAAATAATTTAAATTCTCGCTCTCTTTCTATAGAGATCAATTTCGATTTCCAGTTAAAATATAAAATTTATAGAAGTTTAAGTACATCGCGACGATTAATTATGGTCGGCAATTTTAAAAAAATCGACGGCGCGATTCGCCCGATTTCGTTAGAGACTTAGCGGAAGTTCTTATCTCTCGTTACGAGAAATTCAGCGGAAAGGATGATGGAACCCTGATCAGAACGGCGTCGGTCGCGTCGTCGTGGCGGCGGTGGCGGCAGCGTCGGCGGCATCGGCGGCGTCGGCGACGCCTATATTGATTTTGGGACCCGAGGAAAGCGTATAGCAGACGCGAGACGAAGGGGCGTAGCAAACGAATTTCTCTAGCAGAATGCGGCAAGGATAATTGAATAGCGTCGAAAGCGTGCAGCGCGTAGCGGTATCGATAGCGATAGGTTTTACGTAACGTAAAGTGGCAACGACACATCGTTTCGAGTGTAGCGTAATAAGTTTGTGGCATGCAAACGCTGCAACCGTTGTCGGGCGTTAACCGTGCACGATTAAAGATTTAAATCCCACCGGTGATAACACACGTTGCCACGATGCATCGATCACCAAGAAGTCAATCTACCGCGGACAATCCTTTATTTGCATATTTATACAAGCTGTGATGTGAAAATCTTGAGGTTTATGCGTTTATAACCGCAGAATTAATAAAGTTGCAATTCTCCAAAACACGTTCAAACATGTCGAGATAATCAATTTGTCTGTCAAGATTTTCCAACAATTCGTTTCTATACAACTTTACAACTTCGAATTCTCAATTACGAATATTAGTTTGTATTATTAATATATACTTTAATATATGCTAATTAGAAATATTCAAAAGTATTTTATACAATGCTCTTTTACATCTACATTAATATATTCGAGAGATTGAAAAAAAGTAATTATTTTCTAATAATAATAGAACTCATAACGTAGTCAAAGAATTCTACATACGAGGAAAAGAAACCAAAATTCAATTAATTTAGCGCGTGCGACTTGAAAAAATTTTGTTGTGTATAAATATTTACTTGTAAGTGCACGATGAAAGCATGTAATTATCGGAGAAAAAATGTTTTGATGAAATTCAAAGACAAAAAAAAGGTAATGACGAACTCGTTACGTAATCAGCGGCAACTCTAAGAAATACGCTTTCATTGAACATCATGAACCTGTCCCGTTAAAATGTTTGATGAAAGACTTCGTGATACACGGCAAAAAACTCACCGAGGCTTTGCATTCCCGATTATTTAAACGGGAAGGAAATACGTGCGTTTGTTTTTGCGTATTTGCGATAATAAATCACGTCCGAACAGTATAACGGACCAAACAAACAATACAACGTACAAGTATTATACACTCAATTTCGCAACTGAGACATTCAAATATATGTGTTTCATGTTTCTTCGTACTTTTTTGTGTAAACGTCAATTATGAATTGATACCATTATAAATAGATCTGATTCCCGTACGCGTTGTGAGTAACAAATTTCTTTACAATGCAAACTTGTGCAACCGCGATTAATTTTTATCATGCTGTTACCAAAGATACCATATCGCGAAGGAAATATTCACAAGCAATAAGAGTTAAATTAAGTTTCCGCAATAATATTTAATAGTATCTTTATGATTACGACAGATTTCTTGCGATATATATTTTTAAAGTCAATAAAATGGCAGTAAAATATCTGTAATTATAAATAATTATAAAAATGATTAATAAAAAGTAGATTATAAAATTATATTATAATTGCATGGAAGATTCTAATATTTCTACAAATTAATAGCACAAGATAACACTATAAAAAGTCGGATATGACGAATAAAATTATAACATAACCTACTATCAGCAGATATAATTGTCGGAAACAGCATGATTCATAGACGTTTGCTCAATGTCGTCCTAATATAATATGATGACAATGGGTCACACAGTCATGCACGTATATTATCAGCGATCTTATCTCACGATGTATTTAAATGGCATATACCTGTCATATGCGAGTACAATGCGTATTGTACGTATTTCGTAAATACGCAATAAACTCTGCAGTAATATAATACTTGGAGATAATTTTCTGTTAAATTTACCCTAAAAATTATGGTAATCAAATCAATAAAACAACATATTTCAAAGAATTTATTTGATTCTTTTTGATTTATTAATATTTATCACAATAAAATGTAAAATATATTTAAATTTGATTAATTTTAAACATGAAATAAAATTTCAATAATTTTAAAATATATCATGCAGTTTATGATTCTTTATTGTTTCAAATACAATAGAATAGATGTCAAGTAGTACAGTCAATTACCATATTGTATGATAAAATTATTATGAGCGACTGAATCAGATTGAAAATATCTCGTGATGTATTGTAAAATTCATATAAATTTATATATACTTTATATACGTATCATTACTTGATATCTATTCTATTTAAACACATTAATAATACACATAATTACTGAAATTTTACTATATTTGTTGGTAAAATTAATGAAATATAATTTGTACTTTACTGTGAGAATTGTCAATAAATAAAAAGAATCACATACAATTCTTCGAAATACCGTGTTGTCCTACGATTACCATAATTTTTAAAGTAAATTCTGTAAGAGAAAATTCTCTACATATACATAATTTTGAGAATTTGGAAAGAGAAGCAATCATATTAAAATTTTGACAAGTAATTAAAATTCAATTAATAACCGTTCGATTTTATTTCTTGCTAATCAATTTTAATATTATTTTAAAAATACGAAAAATGAATAAAATATAATTTCAGTTGCAATAAATAAACTCAGCCTAAATATAATATAAATAAATTCAGCCTAAATATAAAAAAATAAATAGCAATATCGCAAGTTTACTTTTACCTTTTCCCAATGACCCGGATTCTTTTTATTATCTTTTCCCTGTAAAAACAATGGACTCAGAAATGCACACGCACACGAGTTAATCATTCTTTATACAATGATCTGTATCTCCGTAAAAGAGAGATACGAGATCGAAATCTTATTTATTCGTGGCGTCGAAAAATGTAGAAAAAATGCAATTCTAATGCAGGATACGATAGAAATGACAAGGAAACTTATTTGGACTCTCAATTCTATTTACATCGACCACGAAACAATAGAGGAACATGCGTCCTTGCACGCATAGATAATAAAGTCCTGCGGTATACGATTACGTTACATCCGTTCTCGCATGGAAAACATGGAAACTAAATGGCGTGAATTACATTTTTCTCTAAGGCGCCAATTAGAATGTCGTGAAGAATAAGTGTCACGATTGTAAAACATCTCGAAAAAAAATCACATTCACTCAGAACGCGACAGTATAAAGAAACAGTATTATGCGTATTTGTTGAAGCAAGAGCCATTATTGATTATTTACGTCGACGCTTGCGACGTTTCTGCAAACGACGGCAAATTGCTCACATTTGTCAACATTTGTGCCCGCCAAAGACGATTGTGTCATAATGTATTACATATCGTGTGATGCGGATTGCAATCAATGGTTATACTTTATCCTAATTTTACAAAGTCTCATGTGTAATACTAATCATAATTTTATCCTTATTATCGCATACGAAGAGTCATAAAAAATATAGTGCCTATTTATTTGAGATATTTTTTTATTTAATGTAAAAAATATGATACCTATTTATATACGTAAATCTAATCATACGTGGAAAAAAATTAGAAGCTTTTTAAAAGAAGGACTGCCTTTCCTTCAAATATGCGAGTGATTAAAGAAGTTCTGGATTTAAATACGTAAACCTGGCGAATTATTGTCAGCAAGTGTAAGGACGCTCCCCCGAGAGTCACTTCGTGCAATCGAACAACCTTCGACGCGCGTTACGTAAGCGTATGCGGATGCTTACGTGCGAAAACCTGTTGTCGAACTCGCGTCCAGGGAAGAAATTGCACGTGTGTATTGAGCCTTTCTAGAAAACGCGGCCACGCTTCGCAAAGAAATTCACATTTTACAATGTAAGTGGCGGCGAAGAGTTACCCTGCCGAGCGAGACCTACGCCGGACTATGGCGTTGCGATTTTCAAAGTGATAAATCTCGGTTTCATCGAAATAAATAGCAGATCAGAACGCTCTGATTCTAACAACATTCCACGTTTAATCCCCGATCTGAATTACGATACTAGACGTCGGATAAATGGTGCAATAAAAGGAATGTTTTAGGTCTAAAATATATAACGCGTATCAAGATTAACGCTGAATTTATATTGTGTGTGGATTTAATTCTATTATTCTACTATATTTTAATCATTATTTAATTTTATTATTTTATACAATATCATTCTGCATATATCTGTCTAATTGTGTCGCCAAACACAAGCACATAGAAGTACGCAGGTATTAAAAAGGATTCGACTGCAAGCAACTACAGGCAATCTTCGATTTTGAACTTTTTCTAAGTTTTATGTTTATGAAACTATAGATTAAAGAGACAAGCCAAAGCGACGATTCGATCGCAATGCTTTTACAAATTTCTTGTCAAGCAGACATTTCCTTTGAACATAACTCTATATTATTGCCGAGCACTCGAAAGAGTGCATCAAGAATCGCCTGCAGTGCGTGCGCTCGAAATCAATTTCGTCGCGCCATCGCACATCGTGCGCGGAGGTCGGCACTCGACAGTCGTTCTCGCTGAAGTGCATGACAGCTGTGAAAGGTGTTCGCTCCGTTTTCACGATATCACGGCAAAAAACACAAGAGATCAAACGTTCGCTACTCACCACAGCCGGGGAAAATCGTGCGCGTCTCGGGACAGCTTGGGGGTTGAGAAGGTCTTCTCCGGTTCGCTCCGATTACTCCGATCCCTCCCTCGTGGAGCGAAGCACTCCGTTAGTCCGGTGACACTTAATCAGGTTGGTGGTACACGACACACACTGATCCGCAGACACTTAATCACGAGCGACAACGGACGACACCTCGATCTACCTCGAACGAATCGCGGCGTGGCGTTTTGACGTATACCGAATGACGCGGATGATGAACGGGACGATGCGGACCGGTGACGGCGAGCGAACGGCGAACGGCGAACGACGAACGATACGTCTTCACAGACTGAACTCACGCTCCCGACTGATCGGACTGATCGCCCGCGCGCGCGACTCGGGCAATCCCGACGACGACGCCGCTTGTGGAAACTGACCGAACCGTACTCCACGGCAAACGTTAAATTTCGATCGGCGCGTGCTCGCTACGCGCTACGCATTGTGCGTAACACACAGCTGGAGCGAGCGCCTTGCGACGAGCGGAAAGAAAAAAAATTCTCTCTCTCTCCCTCTCCCCCTCCTTTCATAACAAACGAGTCCCACAAGCACCAACATCCCTGTTATACGACGACTCCGTCGTATCGTTATCTCAATGAGAATTCTTCGTAGCACCATTTTCCAACGTACATCCACGCGTGAAGAACCCTTGAAAAATGCCGTAATATAGCCATTTACCGCGCACGTACGAGCTTTGAGATTTGATACTTTCCGAGAATCGCACGATGGTATTATGCACGTGTTACGAATGGTTGTAGCATGAAGGTAAATCTCTTCGTGAGTGAGGAATATTAGTAACGAAAATCATCAAGAATGGCAGTACAAGGAAATTTCATTTAAATGATGATAAAAATAATGTGTAATAATCATGTAACTCTATTGATTAAAATTAATTACGAAAAATAGTAGCTTTAGATTCTATATTTCGACAGAATATTAATATTCACATTGTGGCACATGTAATAATGAATGTTTTCATTTTTCTGCATTGAAATCATTGTTCGAAAAATATAAGGAAAATTTGGAGCACCGCTTAAAATGCAGAAATGCAAAATTGTAATAAAAGATTGAAATATACAATATATATATTTGTTTATTCAATATTACAATGAATTGAATAAACTTCATATAAGAGAATATACATACAGTGAGTACAAAAAGTATTCGTACAAAGAATATTTAAAAAAAAAACTGTATTTTTAAAAAATATTATCCAGTGAGAAATGAGTTATCGAATTGATGTCGAAATCAATATAAATTCGATGATTTTAATATCAATTTGACATCGATTCATTTAATTAACGATCATTTCTTGTTGAATGATTAACAATTTATTCATAAAGAATAAAATAGACGATATGTTTCTTAAAATTATATACCAAAATGATGTGTATTACAATAATTGTACAAAATATATCATTCGAAAAATAAGCGAAAATTAAAAATTGTATTGTTTGAATGCTCAAAAAGTATTCGTAAAAACGAGACATTTAATTTCTAAAATCAGAAATACAAGCTAAGCTGATTTGTTTATATTAGAATATATTCATTGTATAAAATTGCTAATTAATGTTTATTTTCTACAAATAAGACTTTTTTTATAACAAATTTCCTTGTACAAATACTTTTTACTCTCACTGTATATATATTCTATTATATTTTTAACTCTATTTTCAATTCTATTATACTTAAAACTATTATACTTAAAACCAATAGAAGTAAAATACAAAAAAACGAAAATATGTTGTAAAATCTGATACTATTCATTTTCGTTTTTAAATCAGTAAGAGGAGCCTGCATATCGAGTGTCTTATATTCAAAGTAAACAACCGTTCCTTGCATATTATGAAAGAAAGAATTCATGTATGTGTACATTGTTAAATAAGAAGATGCTACGTGAGAGAGAAGGTCCTCATGTTTCTCACAAATGCTCTAATGAAGCAGAAGCTTCTAATAAGTCTTCATTAACATGTGAAGATTTTATATTGATGTTTCAGGTATCTTCCGATCAAACATCGAATATATTTAGCTCAAATTCATATTCATGTTTAAAATCATCGTTAATCCTTTCAGCTTTTTTTAGTGCAAAATATTTTAATAATTCTATTTTTCAAGAAACTTTTCAAAATCTTGTAAGAAAAATGTAGATAATAAACTTAATACAAATATATTATGGAAGTATTTATTCATAGTATTACAAACTATAATACTTAGCATTTTTTTATCATCATAAGTATGATCTGTAAATAGAAAATAGTAACCCACAAATGGATTTTGTATCTCAATTTACATATTGCAAATAAATATTGGAAAATAAATAATGAAAAATATAGATCAAGAAGTTATAAACAGATCTTTTATATAAATTAAAAAAGTTTTCTTTTATGTCTATTTTGATAGAAATAATTTTTTCTTCTCTCTTCTCTAATATGTGCGTGTTAATAATTTTCTAATTTTAATAATTTTTTGTACTTTATGCTAAAAGGATTAAAAAAACGATATTCAAATTATTATATGCAGAAGCATGAATAAGTGAGCGGTGAAAAATATTGATACCATTGTTGATTGATCAACATGCGACAATCAATTGCGAAATCGAGTGTCAATTAATGGTGATGGGTCGCCGATTTTAAATGTTAAATGTCAACGACCGTGAGAGACCAAAGTCAGGACATTTAATTTCATCTTGGCATCGCGTCGTGTTCTTAACTGTAAACAGACTCAATGAAGATGACGTTGAAGAAAGTATTGAACAAGAAAAGAATGCTCGTATAATCCGCGTTTCCGACATTCTGCACCGGTACCATTATCATTACCATTATCATTATCATTCCAAGATATCTTCTCCCTTGTCTCGCTATCCCTCTCACCCACTTCATCCCACAGTGGCTCGTAAATGTGTATTTCCAAATCGACCAAGTAAATCAACAATCGGTCATCTTCCGATTACGGAGTGCCACTTTTTCCTAACTGTGTCGCTTATCATTCTATCCATATTGAACAGTCTCGAATCATTAATTTGTTAACATTATCTCACGTTAAACGATTAATATTAAAGAAAATGAGTTGGAACTAGCATTTAAAAATGTTAAATATCCGTTGTCTCGAAATGATGTCATTAAATGATGTAAACTGCATTACTCATTAAATGACTATCATAAAATATTTCTAGATCATTTAAATAGTGATAAGCTTCAGATAAGCGAAATATTCTTTGGCTATAAGCGAAACTTAACTGGTTTATAAGTGACTCTATATTTATTCATACAAATAACTGATAATTATTGTATAGTAATAAAAAATATATCGTTCAATATTAAAAATAACTATTATCCTTCTAATATTAATGAATTCTAGCGTGTATAGAAAAAATTACAGCATTAAAAATTGAGCGTATTTTTTTCTACGATTTATAACTGCTATTATCACATTTTAAACAATTTCTTGTTAATCGTCAGTTATCATCAAAATTAAAGCTAAAGCTAATAGCTAATTAAAATTTCACTAATTTTCTCGAACGCGCGCGTTAAGATAAAATAAATTTGAAAAATGTTTATGTAATTACAAAAGTTATATAACGAAACTGCACTAAGAAAAAGGTATAATGAAATATCTTTTACAACGCTATACAAGATGATTTCCTTTCATGAAGCGTGTCACGTTTAAAAGGCCTTCGAACTTTATGATACCTGACGAAAGAAGGGAACTGTTTGGCGAAACGCGTACCATAAAAGCGAGCTGATTATACCAATTGCTGTATAAGCAATTGTATCAATAATCGTAGTTTTTTTTGCTACATCGTCGTACAAAGTATCCGAAAACAGTACTTTGGCATTCCATTAATTTACAAAAACATTGAGCGCAATTAATGTAATGAATTTACTAAATAAAAATAATTAAAGGATATTTATTGTAGATACGTTGAAGTTATAATAAATAATTATATTTTCAATATTTCTATAAATACAATTCTTTATAATCTACATCTGTATGAATTTTATTTTTTATATGTTTATATAATCTAAATTGCCTATATTTTACAACTTCGTAATTCAATACATATATAACACTATTATTAAAAACAAATTTGAAAAATTTTTTTGATAAAATAGAAAGAAATTTTGATTTTATTTATTCTTAGAAATGTAGATCGCAAATAAAGACACAATTGTCAAAGCACAATCCTCAATTGTCCAAAAGATAATAAAATAAATATTAGAAAATAACAAATGATATCAATATTGTAAAATGTAAGTGTAATAAATGAGTTTACTCACTGGTCATTGTAATCTAGCTAAATACGCCTTCAACTATATCTGGAAAAAATTAATGCATTATAATTATTATGAATGTTATCGCATTTTATATACGCTAACAAATTATTGAATTATTTCAATTTAATTAAAAAACGCAATTAATAATAATATTTGGTTAATTATTCACACACGATAAACTGAATGAATAATTATTCAAATATTTAATTATTTCATTAAATAATTAATAAAATATACAACATAACGATTATTTTATTCCACCCCAATATTTCTCTCTGTCTGCATGTTTATCAAATTTTCATCGCACAACTTTCCTAAAAATAATTAAAAATTAGAGACTCCAGATATTTCTCAAAGAAAATAGATTGAAAATATCATGTATATAAATAACAAATTTTGCAAATTAATTTTTAATATTTATTTAAGTTTGGTCTTTATTGACCCATTATTGTCACAATAAATATTTGACCTAAACATATATATTAAAATAAAATACATAATCAAAATATACATAACCATTCTTTTTTTATAAATATTGGAGAAAAATAATTGCAATTGTACATATAATAATGTTCACAATTAAATACATATTCAAATAATAAATCAATATTTTTTCTCACCACCTAGGGTATTGTAATTTGCTCCACCGGTTGCTCCACTCGTTGAAAATTCCTTAGAAGAGCTCCGCTGCTTCACATTGAGAAAACGATTTTCGAAACAAGCACTTAATTATTCGATGACCTAACAAACTTCTAAACATTACATTTCACTACCGAAAAAACATGAGAAACGCGAATTTACGCCACGAATCCGCCATGCCACGATTTTGCAAAATGCGTTCTTTGTCCTGCGATTCTAATTACTTTGCGCACATAATTGTCCTTGCTATTTATTGTCACATGTGCCCGATGGCGAACTTTTCTTTAGATGCAGTTCTTTATACACGTTTAAGACTTTATTGTTATAAGAAATCTGCAAATTTTTTAAGCTACATTAAAATTATCGAAATATCAAAATCCGCGCTTGCCCATGTCTATACAACGATAGCTTAATATTTTTTTAAGTTATTCTTCAAGTTCAATTTCATTTCTACAATAGAATTGTAATATTTAATTGTGAGATAAAGCAATTAATTTTTATAACTACAGTATCATTAAAAAATTTATAATGTATTACAAATACATTACAGCAGCTACAATTACAGCAGCTACAATTACTATCATTGCATTATCAATGAGATATATCATATCCATTAAAATACTACGATCACACGGAGTTAATGCAACGTATCTATACACTCATCATCTATCGTTTTTCAATACAATATTATACCGTATCCAATATTTCATAAATGTATGGCATGTAATGACGAATTATTTATTCCGAGCAACAGAGAGACTAGATATAATTACGACGTTTAGATCTAATGAATTAAAGTTCTCTAATCGAGCATTGATCCCTTCGGAGAAATCGTAAGGATCATTTTCCCATGACATTTCCATCGGAATATGCACTTAATAGCACTGTAACATTCGACTCTACTCACTACGACTTAATATCCACTAAGAAACAACGTCGATTACAAATATCCGCGATAGCCGACATTTTCTGACGATCACTTGTCACTTCAGTCAACACTCTCGACGAGAATATTCACCTGTCGTGAGATCTTACTCGATAAAAGCCACGATGAACCAAGGCTCGTTCGCTCCACGTGGTTCCATATCAAAGGCGCTGTACGAGTGTCATGGCGGCCGGCGTTGTCTGCGCATGCGCGTGCCGTATTACGTCGACGCCGTGCCAGTTACCTGTTTGAACTGAAACAGTTGAAATACGGACGATTAGATGATCGCGACGATAATTCAGCGCTTTTTACGCCTTTTTAGACAACTACAATAATGTACTCGAAATTTTCTTTAGAGATTGAAAAAAATATACGGAAGAATTTATTTCGCGAAAGACGCAAAAAGAAGCGAAATAGTCCCAATCGAAGTTCAAATCGGCGCGTACGTGAAGGAATGAAACGTAACGTCACGTAATAACGTATCTAGACGCGTCATATCACATTAGAAAGTACACTAATCGAGTGTCGATCTCTTCGATGGAATCGTAAAAATCACTGTTCCATGTCCTATGAACTACGACGTCGGAATCTGTTCTCATCTGTAATTGTTCCCGTTTCGACTCACCCACGACGCAATGTAAACTGTGAAATGATGTCGATCGCGAATACTCGCGGTAACCGATACGTTCCGGCGATCATCTGTCACTTTAATCAACGCTCTCAAGCAAGAATTTCCGTTCGTTGCAAACTCTTACAACCGACAAATACCGACAAATGCAGCGATTAACTGAGGAGCGTTTGCTCTACGTATTTCGTACGAAAGGCACTGTGCGAGTGTCATGGCGACCGGCTGCCGCGCAGGCGCGTACCGTTCAAACTGAGACAGTTTGAAAGACGGACGATTAAATGATCGCATTTAATCGTCGGTGCTTTTTACGCGCATTTTAGACAGCGATAATTTCTCGATGCTTCCTATAAATATTAAAGAAATATTAAAGAAGAATTTATTCGCGGGAGACGCGAAAAGGAGCGAAATAATTTTGAAATTTCAAATTGACGCGTACGTGACAGATTGAAGTGCGACGTCGCATAATGTCGCGTCATATTACGTTGGAAAGTATTATACATCGACGATATATTGTCGAGGCTGTTTCTAGCTAGGACACAGAGACGTTACATTGTGTTCCATTGTGTAAAGTACTTGTTGGAATGCAGTTTAGTTTTATAGTGTAACAGAATGCATTGTAGTCTTCCATTCTTATTCTTATAATTATGTTTAGCGTATCAATAATAGATTTATGATTTTTATTTAAACTTAAGTTATAATTTTTTTCAGAATTGGCGAAGGTTTCATCATTGCAAAATAAGTACAGCTATCAAATAACTTTTTGAAAAGTTGGTAACATTGACATATTTAATTTACATGCTCGTACTTAGCTTTTTACAGTGTCGAGCAGTATAATACTGTGTCATAGTTGAAACACTTTGTGTCACCTGTGTACATTATTGGAAAACATCCTGAGCCTCAATCTCTTCGAAGGAATCATTGCGTCCCTGGTGAAAAATTTTCTCATAATTTTTATACAAATTGGAACATTTTTCAGAAATACTCAGAAATATTCGAAAAGTTTACATCTTCTCTCAGTACTTCTCATACAAGTGATTCTGAAATATTCTGAAATTTCTCATTCCATAATTTTTAAAAAGTAGTAGTTTTAAATTTTTTAGAGTTTGTAACATTTCATCAGATATTATACTTGCAAAAAATCTTAAAAAATCTTACGATATTTCATGATTAACATATATTCTGAGAAAAGATGTAGATTTTCTGAGAAATGTTCCAATTCGTATAAAAAAATGTGAGAAAGTTATAAAATTATAGAGAAAAATTATATGAAAAATTCTGAGAAAAATTTTCACTATGGATCCCATGCTTACGAACTACAGTATCAAAATCTGTTCATATTGCGAATTGAATCCGTTTTGACTGTATTCAGCATGACGCGACGCAATGTTGATTGTGAAATAGCGTCGTTCACGAATACCCGGAATAACCGATACATTCCGGCAATCGTCTATCATTATAATCAGCATTCCTAATCAGAATTTCTGTTCGTTGTGAGCTCATACTCGATAAATCCCATGATTAAGCGAACGTTCGTCCTACGTGTTCCAAGCCAAAGACCGGTATTCATAATCAAATTTTATATTCAAAACCATTTTAAGTACGGTCTTAAGAAGTCACGAACCAATCAGAGGGCTGCATTAGCATCTTAAGTTTAAAATACGAACATTTATACCCGTTTCCACCAATGTAGAGTAACTTTAATCTTGGTTCAACTTAGGGATCCCGTACAATAAAAGGAACAGGGAACAGAAAACAGAGAATAAAAATTTCAACCTATCAAAAATTTTGTATTCTACAATACATAATTCCTGATAGATTGAAATTCTATTCTCTGTTTTCTGTTTCTTTTATTGTGCGGGCTCCTTACTCTTCATCTTTTTCTAATCTTTAGAATTGGAGTAAATTGAACCGAGATTAAATTTAATCTACATTAATGGAAATGATCATTAGCCCAATTTCATAACTCTTGGTTAACTGTTAACCGAGGTTCAACTTATACATTATCTCTTTCCAATTCTAGAATTGTAATGGAGATGAAAAACAAGTTGAACCTCGATTAAGAGTTAACTGTGAATTGTGAAACTGGACCTTAGATGATTGATAATTTTCATGCTTATTTGAACAGCTACGATAATATATTCGATACTTCCTGTAAAGATTTAAAGAAATACGAAAGAATTTATTTTATGAAAAAAAAAAACGAAATATAGTCTCAATTAAATTTCAAATTGATGCTTATGTGAAGGATTGTAAGCACAACGTTACATAATGAAGCATCATATCAAGTGTATTCCATTTCATGTATAATACGCATGATGTATCATTTTACTCTTCTTTAATATTTGATAAAGGACAAGGATAAAATGATACATAATGTGATGCATGAACGCAACACATTCATTATGACGTTACAGTAACAATGTCGTTACACCATTAATTCGTTTCAAATTTGTCTAAAAACGCTGGCTATGTTTATTAGTACATACTGATAAATAAAATCATATGCTGTGAGCGAGACAGAAACCTTAGTGCAATCTAGTACAATACATAAAAAGCGATCCATAATCGATGATCCATAGACATAAAACATAATTTACATATATGACGTAAAACATAATTTACATAGTCCACATTGTATATATTATGTAAATATAGATTATTACATTTTACGCGTAAATGCACAACCTTGGAAATTAGACTATGTGGTGCCATCTAACTGTTCTCACTCTAATCACAATTGCTCGTCGAGAGGACGTTAAGGCAGTCTCTTTTTCAACCGCGTAAACTACGATAAGATTCTAACTAGCGGTCTACAATATTATCTGGTATTATCTCGTCTGAAAAAAATTCGTTCCAAATATAGCATATAAATACAAACAAAAGGATGAGTCATCGTGTCTTATCTATCGAACATAGAAAGAAAAATTCGATATCGACGCATCATCGCGTGTATTTATACGAGCGTCAGTCTTCATCCTACGACCTACGTGCTACGAACGTGCGACCTATTCTCTTTTTTGCCTTTTTTCCGCCTTTCACTGAAGCGTAGAAAATTCGCGCGAATCGCTCGAGGCTCGAGGCACGCTAGCGTGACGCGCACGCGTACACGGCGCCTGGCCGTCACGCGACGTTGAGACATGTGACCCGTTTAAAGTTTCACCGTGCGTGCAATTACCGTGCGAGCGCCGCGCTCGCGGTATTCCAGCGCGCAGTCGGTTCTCCGAGCCTCCCACTACGTCGCACCTGCGAATCCGCCAGGACAAAATCATAAACCGTAGGTTATGTCGCCGTGTTTATACTCGCTGTGATCCCGCGAGTTCGGAGTATTCGGATTTACACGCGGCGCTTCGTGTCCGCGCGCGCGTACAGTCTGTCATCGCCAGTGATCGCGGCCAATCGCGGTGAGTCTAATAGGGGATCGCCTGGGCAAAATATGAGAAGGATCACGTCGGAACGTCAACTGGGACATCGGCCGGAAAATCGGCAGCCGTGCTACTGCGTCGTGTCCGCGAGTTAATTCGATAACAGCCCAAGGTTCGCACTTCGCATTCTCGATCGTTCCTCCTTCTTTCTCGCTCTTCCTCGTTTTTCTCTTCCTCCCTCTCTCTCTCTCTCTCTCTTTCCTTTCCTTTCCTTTCCTTTCCTTTCCTTTCCTCCTCCTCTCCCCTCTTGGACTTAAGAAATAAGACTCTCACGCAGATGTTTACGCGCAGACAACTATTGAACGAGAGCGAAAGTCGTATTTTTCATCTCCAAAGAGGTGTGCGTCGCGATCGATTTTCACGCGTTGCGTATTTCTTTCTTTTTTTACCGAAGGTGGTGGCCGCTGCGAAACCTTGTCCTATTTTTGTAGACCGCCTGTATACATGTATACATATACATGTATGTACGTACATAGCGGCGTGCGATTACTCGGCTGACATTCGCGGGTAATCGCGGCCGGTTACGAATCTCTATTGTGACCTTGCACGAGTGTGCGTTTTTGTCGCCGTGGCTGCATCATTTTTTTTTTACGGTTAGAATCGTAACCCATCGTAAAAACCGTCATTTTTTTAATTCGAGAAGTAGGCTGTATAATATGGCTTGTTTATTTCTATGAAAATTTAATGATTATTTGGATAGTGCAATTTAATGTCGAAAATTATAACAGTTAAATATTTCTATTTTTATTTATTTATTCTCTTTAAAAAAAATTGACAAATGTTAAATATTGAGAAGTGCGCTCAGAATTTATTAAATACATTTTGATAACATTTTTGGATTAATCTGAAATTTTATAGGTTATCTAATCATCTAATTGACCTAATAACTTGCAAGAACAAATGTTATAATGTATGTGTAATAGTATTGGAATGTTCTGGAATAAATAGTCTAATTCAATTATGTGTGCAGTAGATCAATTTATTCTTTACTTGAAGCTGACATGATGAATGACTAATGACTGATGACTCATTTCTAACATAAGATCATTTTTTTGTATTGATTGACAGGACAGCTGTGTTATGAGTGTTGGTTTATCCATGTACGATGGCTTGGAGAGTGGCTTGGAGAGCGAGAGTCCTCCTGATAATGGCTTGGACAGCACTACGGGTGCTACAAAAAAACTGGCTAGAGGTATCTCCCGTGCAACTGAAAATGCAGCAATTGTTTCCTATGCTCGTTTACAATTGGCAGCCTTAGGAACACTCGATACACCAGAATTCACATTTTCATTGCCAGACTTGTCTGTATATCCAGGTATTTTTCTATATTACTCGAATACAATATATATCCTAATTATTTTTCATTAACATTATCAAACTTTTGATTGATATTTTATAGATTCGTTTCGTAAATTCTTGGAGAAGGATCTGATAGAGAATGGATGCTTGAATTCTTTAGAAGCTGCAGGTCGATTAAACTGGTGGTACAAAAGTGGAAGCACTAGAATTCTTTGGCCACTAGCTACATCTGGAGATGGCAATTGTCTACTTCACGCTGCGTCATTGGGAATGTGGGGCTTTCATGATAGATTACTTACACTGCGAGAGGCATTGCATAATACTTTGACCAAAGGAGAATACAGACACGCAATTTTCAGGTATAAAATAAGAAAATACTAATTTTAAAAGAGTAAATGTTTAGGATACCTATTTATCCAATAACCATAATTATTAGACGATGGAAGTGGAGACAAACGAGTCTAAATGAAACGGCTGGATTATCATACTCGGAAACGGAATGGTTATCAGAATGGCAAAGTATAGTGGATATGGCATCTCCTACAATCAGAAATCAGACTGTTACCTCTTATCAGAGTCTTGAAGAAGTATTACAACATCTTTTCTTTGAATATCAATTTTTATTTTAGTTAGATATATAATCTATACTTTTTCTATTTCAGATACACGTGTTAACCTTGGCTCATATCTTAAGAAGGCCTATAATAGTTATAGCAGAAACTATGTTGAAAGACGCGGATGGAGTAGCTTTAGCACCGATCCCATTCGGTGGAGTGTATTTACCTCTGGAAGTACCGCCTTCGCATTGTCACAGAACACCCTTACTCTTGGCATATCATTCTGCTCATTTCTCCCCGCTTGTAACTGTAGATGGCTGTAATGATTATGGCAGCGCTTGCGGTGAAGGAGTTAGTATACCATTAGTAGATCCAGACACAGGCAAACTGTTACCAGTTTTATTTGCCGTGGACCCTGGTCCTGATTGGGATTGGGTTGATGGTTCACGAGAATTGTTAACTTGTACGCAGGATACCGTAAGTAGATCTTTTTGCATACATTTAGCATATTGTTGACAAAGTATTAAATTATTGATAACAGAATCATTTTGTTATTTGTATGCAGATGGAGGCTTTGTTGCGACAGTATTTAGATTGCGAATATCAAAGTTTCACGTCCGAAGATATCGACAGGCTTTCTGATTCGGATGGTTCTTTGTCAAAAACCGCGAAGCAATTGTTAGAGGTCGCGAAACAATTCGGTTCTATCGGTAAATCTGTCAGTAAAAAAATATGGTCTATGACGAACAAAAGGCCAAAGAGCCCGCCTTCTACCAGCGGTGGAATTTCGACAGAAGGCTTGTTGTGTGTAAGAATAAAGAGTAGACGTCATCAGTATGTGGATCAAATGCTACAAAATTATCTTCAGTGTGCTCATGCAAGGTATTTTCACATTGATTATTCGATAAATCAGAAGAATATGGATCATAATTATATCAATTTGTTGTATCATGTTGCAGATATTTACAAGATCATCAGGTGGATGACACAGGTAGTGAACTAAATTACGGTGCCGGCAAGTCCAAATTTTACGCTGCCAGTGATCGCGATAGTCATGCGAGCGTTAACAAACTATTACCTACTAACACAAACAAAAATCATACGCTTTATCTTTCGAGGTATAATTGCAAAATCTAGATTCTTTTCGCTATATCTAATCATGAAGAATAAATTAACTTTTTTTTCACAGATCTACATTTTTTATTGATAAAACTCCATCAAGTAATACGGGGCCAGAGATTTGGAATAATAGTGACCATTTAAAGGTATGTCAAGTAACTTTCAAAATGAAAAATTATAAATTCTGTTAATTAAAAGTTGCCATTTGTACAGGGCACCGTGAAGGAGTGCCGCAGTGAACACTGCCAATTCTTTGGATCGCCAGAAAATCAATATTATTGCTCACAGTGTTGGGCTCATCAACAATCTCGTTAAACAACCGTCCATAAACGTACATGACAATAATCTCTATTTAATATCATTCAAAATAAGCTATTAAATAATTTTTAGACATAATGCTAGCCGTAAGATAAAGCTTGTGAATGTCCCACCAACATATCGTCGATAATATTATGTTGTTTTCAGTTTTGTTTCTTCTCATGTTTTCTTGTATTTATTAACATTTTCTATCAGAAAGCTGCATATCGTATACACAGGATTCAATTAATCGATATATTTACTCATTATGAAGCGAGTTTATTACAGTATACTTTCGTTTCAAATTAAAAAAAAATTGTGTATTTTTATTCAAGAACAAAGTTGTTTTGCAATCTCAATGTGCCTTCTGTCCTATATGCACGGAACAAAAAATGATGATCTACATTATGATAAAAACGTTCACTCACAACTACCTCTACAATTCGATTCTAATGGTCAGCAATTCGCGATTTTTTTTTTGTATTGAAATAAAAGATAATATGAAACGTTTATAATCTCATTATCCTGTGCATGTACAGCTGTGTGAAGAATAAATCATATTTTTATATTTATCGCCTCATTATTTACCGATGTGCGGAATATAATAGTAATTAAGAAGATACAACAAAAAGCCCAGTTTTTGCCATAATAAAATGTATTTACATATATTTCCTCACATTAGCCTATCATCATGTGAAAAAGGTAATTAATAGTAAATGATTAACATTACCTGACATTATTACCCATATTCACTAAATTATCGACAAAGCATATGTGATAGTATTAATATCTGTACTAATGCTAATTTTATTAATATCTGTACGAAGAAAAACTTTTATGTACAAAAAAGAGAAGGAAAGAATTATGCAGTATATAAATTATTGTTTTTTTTTCAGTACTTTGTATGTTTTCTATTATTATAAATAGCTATATAAGAAAAACATGAAATGAGAAAAGATTTTACAGTACGTCGAAGGAACTAGGGAATATTCACTTCAGCTACGATACTACTATAAGCGCAGAGTATATGCTTAGCTATTGGGATTTAAAAATGTCCTCTTGCTTTCATTTTATCATTTAAACACTTTCAACATCCGATATTGGTCTTTCAATGAAATAACTAATAAAAAAATAAGTAAAAGAGTACCATCTATATATTTTGTGTCATTAAAATTGAGTTTCACGTATTTACTATTTACAATTTCAGTCATACGAGCGCAGATACAATATCAGATTAGTTTTGTATCCAATATACTTTTCACTTAAGTAGTAAGCTTACATTTAACCAATTTCATCTAGAAAGTTTTAGTTCCTCTTATGAAAGATGATAGCAAAAGAGAGATCTTTAAGAAAATTATATAAACCAAAATAACTTTGATGGCTGTAATATTATGCGCATATAAGTTTCACTATAAATTCTTTCAAGACATTTAATGTAATTTATAATTAAAATTAAAATGTAGCAAAAGTTATTCATTTTTAAAGCCATGAATGAGTTTATCATTCAAACCCGCGAAGAAATAAAAACATGATTATTGTTAATTTCATTTTATAATTCAATAAAATAATACGGTGAAAATATCAGTATGATTACATCGATATATGGATGCACATACATATATAAATATAATTAATGATATCAATGTATAACATGAATCCTAGTGTGTGAGATGCAAAATTTATTACTGATAATTTTTTAACAGGTTTCTTCTTCGGCAGCTTATTTTCTCTTACACTAAATTGAATTCTTCCCCTGACAGTTTTTTTTTTCTTTTGTGTCATCGTAACATAAATAATTATTCAAAACAATGCAAATTTTATATATAGATATTATACTTAGGATCAATTGATGTACCCATTTACAACTTTAAACAAGATGCGAAACTAGATGTCCAATATAAAAAAAAAATCAATCGTGTACTTACAGTACTTACGTATGATTATTTTTATCGAACGTTTGTCATTGTCAGGTAAATCAATTGGTCCGTTCCTATTTAAAAGATCAAAGTGCCAGCCACAACACAACAAGCAAAGTGCTCCTATCCATAGTACTTATATCCATACTTGCGCGCGCGCGCGCCGTAGCATATTGCTTAAGTTAAAGAGCTTGTAAACACGGAATTCTCCATAATTTCATACAACTATTAACATTCCAATCTTTCTATTAACTCTCGCCCATCGAAAACTGGTATCATTCTCAATTAGTTCCATTAATTTTGTACATGTTTCATAATGAGTTTCTATAAAGTATTATATTAAATATTTGTGTTGTAATATTTATATCGCGTATTTGTGTAATACATATAACAAATATAGCTTAATATGTTCAATATATTATACATGCAACGTGAATAATTAAATTTTCTAAACGCGCCATAATAAATAAAAATTTTCATTACATAATGATATAATTTTCGCTGTCTAACAAATACTTCGGTAGTGCGAGAGTTAAAGAATATTATCTTTCATAAACCACCGTTAAACAGAAAATCTTATTCAATGATAGATCTTTTAGAAATCATAAAAATGTATTTATATATAAAGTTTGAATAGGCTATACATATAGATTTGTTTAAAAAAAAATGTAAATGATTGACGATGGTTTAAGAGAGACATATCCGTATTCTTATTTAAATTTAAAGAGTATTTTATTCATTTTCGATAAAAAACAATACTTATTTGAACTTTAATATCCAGAAGGAAAAACAGAGAGATCGTCCGGTTTAGAAGCTCGTTAATTTATTAATCTATACAGAACTGATATATAATAATTAGCGATTCGTGGGTTTTTATTATCATTTAAGAAATGGATCACGATTCCCCATTACCACTATCATCACCATCCTCGTAATCGGTCGCGCTCAACTGCTCATCCTCATCATCATCCAACTCGTACTCGTCATCGTAGAAGTCTGTCATATCTAGTTGTTGTTCGGCCGGCCTCGCTCGAGTCTTTATGCAATAATCCTCCAGAGTTACAGGCACGACAATACCTTCCTTTTCCGCTTCCATCTTGGCAGCTTGAGCTTGTTTCCTAAACAAAAAAACATAAACGAGATATATATTGAGAAAATACCTACCTTGGTTGTGACCAATCTTCTGCCTATCAAATGAAAAATTAAATATATTTTTAAAATATATCTAAAATTTCCTTGAGAATTTCTTGATTTTTTAAATATCTTTTTGTGGTTTGCTAGGAGATATAGAATTTTCTAAAAAATATTTTATTCATAGATACTAAAATTTTAGAGAACAATTAATCGACTTTAGTGAAATCCAACGTAATAATTATTATTTATAATACAAATGTTATTTCTAAATTATTATTATTTCTAAACAATATCTTCTTTTAATAATAGATAAATTAATATAATTGTTAAAAAAAAACAATTTACAGTTTTCATTTTCGTGTATAATTAAAACAAGAATTAATTTTCCTAGATAAGTTTATATAGTTGCTCTAGCGTTAAAATATATATATTTACGTTGTACTGACATTCTCGTTTCCGCAGTTATCTGTTTCGCACAGTTGTCATAGTTTTTAGCACGCTATGGATCCGGTAGCGGTACAATTTCAACGAAAATGCGCAAAGTTTCTTGCAATCGCGTGATGATGTCACGCAACGGCATTACTAAGGACATCTTACCTTATGATATTTTCATATTCTTTATCTCTTCCTTTGGAATCACGCCAACGTCTATACATTACGGATGCGTCAACGTTGGCTGGACTATACGTGTTGGGCTCATTCAACAACGAGATCACTGACAGCAAGATAGTCCTGAGATGAGAGACACAATCGATTAATAATTCTAACAAAAATTTTTTCATTTTTTGTTCCTTTTTTTCGGACTTTGCGGCACTGTATACCCACCTGACATTCTGAGTCGGATTCCACCTCTCACAAGGCAACTCACCGCTCTGTGGATCGTCTACGGGTGGATGCAGAATTGATATGCACAGATCACCATTCTATACAAAGAAAGAAGTAGCCTTTTATACTAATTCTCCTAACATTTAATTCTTCACCTTCTTATTCAATTAATATAATAAGCCTGTTCTTTGTCGTTACATTGGACTGCATTAAAATTTTTTACCTTCACTTTCACCAAACTTCAAATATGTATCTATTTCGTTTTTAAGTGTACACAATAAGTGTCAACAAGTATACATTAGTAATCACAAAGAACAGACCTTATATCACTTTGTTTTGCGCAATGAGTTGATATTTACGTATGTTATTTTCGGAAGTATACGCAATTGTATTTATTCGCTTACATATGTGCTGAATAATTTATTGTTAAAAAACTAAGGTGAGCCCAAAGATGCTCATGTCAATTTAAAAAAATTGTCCGTATACATATACATTTTTATTTGCCATTTCTAAATATATTTATTGTTATTTCAAAAAAAAGAGCCTGTGCATGTGTAAAAATTTGTGTAAGCAGCGTTTGCGTTCATTCTGTTGTCCTTTCGCCAAACACACAGCGACCTCGGTGCTTCTGGTTCCGTGTTTCTTGTCCCTGAGAAGACATCGTTGCTCGAAGGACGAGACCTCCGGATGTACCTTTACAGTACGTGAAGAGAAGTCACCGAGGTCATCATGATTCTATACCATATTCGGAGAAGAGATACGATTTTTTTTTAACCACAATACATTATCGGAATCGAACAAAACTATCAATATACGAAGAATAGTAAGACTACGAATAGCAAATAAAAAAAAAAACAAAGGTCTTGGGCCGTCCTACAAACGCGTGTCATGAAAATCGTAGAAAAAAACTCGCTGCGGACGTTTTCTCACAAGAATCACTTCTATCTTTTATCTCTCCTGTGAAGACGTTCGGCAAGTAGGACAAGGCGCACCGTGGTTTCACCGTTGTGGCTCGACTCCGAACACCTCGTAATAAGCCACGAAGGCGAAGGCGAGCTCCTCGAGTAAACGCCCGGCACTTGACACGACCGTTCCGATGGCGATAACATCGCTGTATCCGTGCATGCATTTGTACAAGCCGACGAGTACACGACGCAGAATCGCGCGGAGTGTAACCGATGAAGGTGACCGGCACTTGAGATCTATATATCGAGAGCTACACGCAAACAAAATGTAAGAGGAAGCGTAAAAAAAACAATGAAATTGATTCTAGACTAGAAATAGATTCTGCTTAAGAAGCGCGATATTTAGTGGCTTATTATAAAACACTCTGCATATATTATATATATATATATATATATATATACACGAAACTAAATAAAACAATGCCGCTGCCTCTTATTCTTTACGTATGTAAAATGTCTACCATATTTACTGTACATTACTGGATTTGCGTGCCGACGAAAAAGATCAGGGAAGATTCGCGTAATGTACAAGATACACACGCGTACGAATAATATGAATTTCACGACGGGGAAAGTTGGGCTTGAGAAGAGCGAACCGTATACGTGTTAAGCCATGCGGTATATATCGAGTAAACCTTCTACGACGGTCTGCTTCGATTGTGAAAGACCTCTACATATATTGAAGTAAGTGCCGTTTTCTCGAGGATTTGCGCAATGCGCAGATTATCATCGAAATAAAATTTCACGCGGTGAAGAAAAAGCGAGATAAGTCGACTCTTCGCGTATGATTAATCTCCTTTGTACAACCGAGAGTTACTCGGTTTTTTACGGTCTACCTCGCTGGATATAGAGATCGTTGATTTTCACTTTACAGTTAGTGGCTTCGCTATAATCACGTGTTATGGAAAAAAATAAAAATGACGTACAGAGTAACAAGATTTTGCTATATATTATATTTTGAATTTAAATATATTGAAATATAAATAATACGGACATTTAGCGTTAGATATATGATAGAAAAGAGAAATACCGTATTTGTAAAAAATACGATACATAATTACAGTTACATAAAGATAAGTTGTTCGGCTTATCAATCGATCAGCAAATAGGTCAACTATTTTAAATATTCGAATTGAGATAGGAAGTAAACGGCGATTTAAGATACCGGATTTAAAATATTTAATTTTATATTCGTGTTTCCATACTACACACATACACGGAGAAAATTTTATATTTGAAATTATATACAATATTTAAAATACTATAATGTAGTAGTAGCTGCGGACTATCATGTAAATTATGAGTTCAAATGCTATTATTATAGCTATTTTTTCAAAAACAATAATGCAACGTAATTTTTACACTTTTTCATAGTAAAAATTTTTTATTACAAACTCAAAACTTGTTGAATAAAAGTTAATATTGTAAAGATAAGTAAAAAATATACCTTAACTGTTAAAATATAAATTAACTGTTTCCTGGTTTAACAAATAATTACTTTATTTACGTGATAAAAATTAGTATTACCATAGTAAAAGTTATGTCGAAATCATGTCGTGTGGGTCCATCGGAAATACAAGACATAGTAAAGTGTAATTTAAAATTAAAATATAATAATATAAAATTTTCTCCGCGTAAACTATGTTATTTTACCGTTAATTCCATACTGTACTACAAACGTGTCCAGGTTGCAAGCAAGAGAGTAACTGTGAGAGTAAGTCTCTAATCTACAATTCACAAACTTTAATATCCTCTCTTCGACAGCCCAGACCTTTAGAAAAAAAAAAGTATTCGTGTTTGCCTCGTTACTCATAACACGTTCTCGTCGTTACCATCCCTATCGACGACGGGCGAGTGGACATGGATGTCCACGCGGGCTTTCGACGGTCATTGACTTCGCTTCGCTAGCCGCCGAAGGGTCATATACGACGAACAGCGAGCAAGAGATGCGGCGACCGAGGTCGATAAGCGGTGTGGGAATGCGATACTTTTGTACAAACGCAAATGATACCACCGCAATATGTAAGAAGAACGCGGAAATGCCATTCCCAATCCCCGCTGAATACTTCCATCTCAAACGATACGATCCGAACGATACGATTCGCGATCCGCGCGAAATATCGTACTAATCTTAATATTTTATATACCTATACTTATTGGTCACGTGAGAGCGAGTTAGCTGTGTGATACTTCTATAAGAACGATCTCGAAAAGTGACTTTAACAAATCTCATTTTAATCGATTGTTTTATTTCGCGCGGACGATATTATAACGAACGAATGCGAGAGCGAAGTTTTAAATGCGGTACTTCGGCGTAACAGACAGGAAACGGTCGTGCTTTCGACCTTTTAAAGTGGCGAACAACACGACGATCAGTCCTCGTAAAAACGTCGCGTATTATCAACAGTGTGCCAACTCGTCTCGTCGGCTTGAACTCGTTTTCCCGCTAATCGTCACGCAAATTCGCAATGTCGACGGATATGGCGGAAGAACAGGAATCTCAGAGTTTTACAAACGTCGAACGTGACGACGTGTGGCTCGCGATAAATATAGTACGGCCGGACGTTCTAAGAATGTGGTGGCGGTGATACGTCAATATGAATGCAACCTCTGGCGAGAACTACTACGTAACGTGCAATTTTTCAAGTTGGCCGTTTTTACTTTCTTTTTTTTTTTCCCTTTCCCGTTCGTTCGCCCGTTGCGTTTCGATGGTAACGACGGCCCGGGGTTTCGACGGCCCGGGTGGTTTCACAAGCGCTGA